>NW_028263378.1:10940000-11165000 GCF_051168715.1 Poecilia mexicana
GCAGAGCGAATACTGCACATGTTAGAAGATAAACAACATAACAAGGGATCCAAGATACCGATTGAGTTAATCTAGAGTTGGTTAATTGATTGACTAAAAACCTGATTTTTCTCTTGCTTCAAGACCACATAAATTGCTAAATTTGTTATAATATGCAGGGTTTCCCCCAGTGTGTCATAAGCCTGGCGGGCCACCAGTATTAAATGCTGACTGAATAATCAGGAAATTGTGGTTTTCTCACATTATTAAACTTAGACATATTTATAAAATATAGCAAAACGGGGATCTCTTAGAACCTGAAGAAAAGATTAAAAGAATAAAATATGTGAAACACTTAAATCTCCCATGAAGAGAGACGTTAAAAAAATAAAGTCTGGAGGGAATGTTAAAACTTCATACCTCAAAATTAAGTGTCCTTTTTGATATCATAGTTTTTCTTACAATTTTTCTACTTTATCTCTTCCGCTTTTCTGTCGTCACATCCTCGCCTTCGTAGCACGTCGGTAATTTTGAGAACAAAAAGTCGACGCTGCTCCATTTCGATTAAAGTGAAGTTTGTCAAGTGTTTATATTTCAAAGCGGAACAGGATAAAGTGAATCTTTCATTGCATACCAGACTCTGGTTGGACCGTTTTGCTTCCCCGTTCTGGTTTGGCTCCGCCATCTTTATTTCTGTACCAACTCCTCTGCTTACAGATGATCAGTGCGCCCTCTGCTGGATGGTGGCCAGACTACAACTATAAGACAAGATCTGGGAGGATGTTATTAATTAATCCATTGGAATTAATTTTAGCAAAAACCAACAAGGCTAATTTTATGTTATGCATGGTCTGTTTTTTCTGAAACCGACTGCTTTCCCTCTTTCACTGTATAGTTGATTTTATCTTTTCTTGTTCAGTCTCACTTTTTAACATCTGCAGAAACAAGAACAAAGATTTTCCCTGAAAATCTGAGCTAAAATTGAGCCTTAGCAAATTTTGACTCAGAAATCACAAAATGAGTCACACACACCCTCGTTTTTGCGTCACTTTCTCTTATTGATAATATTAGTCCCTGTGGTTGAATCACAGAGCTTTGAAAGTTACAAGCAAGGACATAAATCATTCTTTTGATGTGTGTGTGTGTGTGTGTGTGTGTGTGTGTGTGTGTGTGTGTGTGTGTGTGTCTGTGTGTGTGTGTGTGTGTGTGTGGTTGTGAGAGAGCCCTCCTCTGTGTGTTTTTATGTGTGCAGAATTAGCAGACATTCCTCAGGCTCCCACACTGTCACATAGACTCAGACTCATCCGGTGCATAAATCCCTGGAATCTGTCCTCCCTGCCCTTTCCGCTGCTCTTCATCCCTCCCTCTCTCCTGTCCAACACGTCTCGTCTTTTTCCTTCTGCTTCTGCTCATCCCCTCATCTCTATCTTCGTGGTTTTGTCTGGTCCACTTGCACTGTATGCTTTAATGAATCAGAGGTCAAATACATTCATCTCACAAGATGCCACATTTTTAGCCACTTGATGGTGTATTACAAACAACATGCTGGTTGGTAGCAAGTGCATATATACGATGGATGTGAAATCCAATGAAATCTGCTTTATTTTTTCCCAAATTCCACTTTTTAACCATATTTATTTAATTCTCCCTGTGTGTAGCCATGGTGTGCAAGGTTTCCCCCATAAAACTTGCTAAGCCTGATGCTTAGGGTGCTAGGGCCGTCATCCAGCCGGCCACCATATTTGTGAGTTAAAAAATGTTTAAAGTTGACAGGAAATTTTAAAATATCACTTGATAGTTATGTGTTATAGGAAAACTGGAAGATTAATACTTAAACTCCAACTACAAAGTCTTAAAAAAAAGCTATAATTAAAAAAATAAACATTGCTAAGCCTGGTAGGGGTACAAATAAAGCCTGGTGGCCCGCCAGGCTCATAATACACTGTGGGAAACCCCGTTTGCATTGCAAAAGCGGTTTTGTTTAGAAGAACTTAAATGGCCTTAGGAATGAACGAGAGACCGCCCAACAACAGTGTGTGACCTCAGAAATAGGCTTCTGCAACAGTCTCAGAAATGCCCTCCCTCACCTTGTGAAAAGCCCCACTAGAAGAGCTGAAGCTGTTGTAGCTGCAAAGGACGGGTCGATACGGGTCGATGTCAGCTTAAACTCTGGGGATTGGATGCCAGACATGTCCAAATGTGTGTGAAGGTGGACAAGAAAATACTTTTTGCAACATTGACAATCTTCAGTTTTGATTAAATAGCCCAAACAAAAATAACATCTGAGCCACGTGTGAATTTCAGTCATATTAAATACAGAATGTGGGAATAGAAATGCTGAAAAAGAAACGTGAATTTATCTCCTGATGTTTAGTAATTGATCTGTAGATTAATTCAGTTTTATTCTTCCTGAACTGAACTTAGTACTGGTTCTTTTGGAGGGTGAAAGTATCTTACAAATGATGCTTCACTGTGTTTTAGCTTTACTTTCTGAGGAAAGTTCCTGACAACATTTTGATGATACCATGAAACACATTGCTTTGAAACTGTCACCCACAGACCAGCTGTTTTTTCTTCCACATTCTTGTCTCAGGCGTCATCGACCGTCATCAGTTCCTGATAAAACTGTTTTTATCTACAGCTGTTTCATTTCTCTGGTAGCTAACCATGCAGTAAGTCAGAAAATGTGTTTGAAATTATTCTGAGGAACTTCTCAAGAGTAACAGTGAAGCTGCTGCTTGAAGCTAGAGAGCACACACGGTACAAATAGTCTGTGGAGCTAATTTAATATAAAGTTCAGTAAAATTAATGCAGAATCTAACCAAACTTGAACTTTATGCCCTTTTTCACTTTCTTCATGAACTAAAATGTAACTTTATTCACACGTTGTTTTGTGGGTGGAAAAAAGAGAAAGATAAATAAAACAAGGATTTTCTCAAAAACATCCTCAGGTCATAGAGCCATTTTACTGCATTTATCATTAGACGCATCATGAATCTGTGTCAGTAAAACAAGCATAAAATCCTAATTTGTAGCATTTCATCGTAGCTTTAAACTGCCTGTCATGGTCGATCGTTAAGTTTTTAAATCAGGAGCAGAGATGGCGTCGCACGCACACAAAGAGAGAGAGAGCGCAGTGGATGTTACACAGCTCCGCAGTAGAAAATTACTCTATAGCTGTTTTTAGCTTAATGTAGTGTTATTAGCATGGTTAGCATCCGTCCAGCCATCATTTCTTTCCTCTCTGGTCATTTTCTCTTGACACGTGGCAGAATATCCCAGCATCCCTGAAGCAGACGCCACGACCGGGACTCAAGTCTCATCACTTTATTCAAACAAACAGTTCGGTGCTGGCAGGCCCGACCCCGGCGCTGGTTCTGCTTCACACAACCAGCTGCTTTGTTTTTGACCGAGGGACGACTCACAGTCACACATTTGTTCAAGTAAACACGTCAGACAGAAACGGCCTCTGTTTTACAGCTTCAGCGTCGAACATCTGGTTCTTATTAATTATGTGTTGGGGCACTCTTTCACCTCTAGCAGCCGTCAACTTTAACCTAATGTCGATTAGTCTGTGGTCTACCTGATACAGTAAAGATGTTTATTTTTTTTGCAGCAACAATCTGATCTGGATCAATTTTTGTTTTTCCAAAACCGCTTATTTTTTAAAAATATTCAAAGATGCCTCTGACGTTATTCTCTTCACTCATCGTCTCATCTCCTTTGTTTGGTCTCTGAATGTTGACCTGCAACGCCCGGTGAGATAAATGGCCAGAGAATAATGACGACGTTTTGCTGTTTTTCAGGCCTCCAGCCCCAAACTGACAACTCACTGCTCAGATATCCAAGAAGTCCGTCGCTGCACCCGACTGGAGATGCCCGACAACTTAAACACGTTCGTTTTAAAGGTACGAAGCTCGCCGCACAAAGCAACTTGTGTTCATTTTGGTCTTGAGATCTTCAGGATTAGCGTTTGTTCAAATGAGCTGAAATCAGAAAAAAAAAACTTCACTTAGGTCCAAAATGGATCCGCTGTCTGTCATACAGGAACCCGAAGAGTTTCTACCTTTTTGTCATTATTATCCATCCATCAATTCAACATCCTTCCAGAAGTCGCATCACTTCCATTTTATTTTTGTCCAGGTTAATCGAGGGAGTCTGATATTTGAGACGGACAACGACCAGCAGGTCAGCTCCTGGACCACAGAGCTAAAGGAATGCATCAGCAACAGGTGAGAAACACCTGAACGCACCACAACTACGACCCAAACGTCTCTCCCCCAAAGCCTGTAATATTTTCTGAAATGTTCCCCACTAATTTAATTGTAAGTTAATTATTAAAACGACTAGAATATTATAAGTTCCCAGCATTAAACTCTTTGTATTTTGCATCTGCGGGAATATTTCAATATCACTGCATCATTAATAGGTTCATCCAAATAGAGCAGCATGGTTCAGGTGTTTATTTCTGGTCATTTTTTTAAGAGAAATAAACAAATTTACTGAAATAAACCTCAAATGTATTGATAGTTTCTAAAACAAAAATGTATTTTTGTGCTCCGCTAAATCATGGGGAAGGCTAAACCACAAAAGGCCTTTGCTGATAAAACTTCACAGAATGCCGAATGCAAGGATATCAGTGGAACGTTAAGTGGAGGGAAAAAATGTCATAGGAGTAGGTGAAAAGGCAACGGGGATAACGGCAATCTGTTGTGATTTGAGGAGTTTGTAAGTGATTGAGAAGACGTCGCTATCGGCCGAAGTCGATTTTTAACATATCGGTCTGATGGGTGATGTTAACAGGCAATGTTTATTTACATCTTGTTGCTGTTTGTGTTTCTGGTCATGTGACAGGGCGAGTAATGCAGCAAAGGATTGTGGGATGTTTTATTCATGGTGTTGAGACAAAATCCAGGTTAAGGTCTGATGTGAAGAAGAGCTGGGCGATAAATCAATTTGATCAATTAATCAAATTTTTGCTTTTGAATAAATGTGGATTTTTTTCACCAGTGCATCTTTGGGTTTCCATAGTTTGGAATGATGTTTATTTATTTGGACTTTGAATTCTGATCAACTCTATTATGCAAAATTAGGACCAGACTAAATTGTGTTAATAAAGTCCTAATATTACCAGAATAAGGTCATAATATTATAAGAATAAAATAGTAATTTTCTGATAACTTCAACAGAAAAATAACTAAAAAATTAAAATGAGGAATGCCGAGAATCTTGTAAAGTTATACTTGGGTATAAGTTTTATAAATAATATTTAGTATTTTAAGGCATCAGTATCAAATTATTATCAACATCAGGACTTTGAAACTTTCGTACAACCAAAGAAAGTTTTACACAAACTGAGCTGATCATCAGGTTCTCAACTTAGCTTTTTAAAATAACTTTATTCTTGTATTCTTCACACTTTTTTTTTTTAGTAAAACTATATCTTGAAGCTATTTTCTGTCATTTGTGATTTCTCCTTTTTGAAAAAGAGAGTGAGAAAAATAATTTATTTACAGTGAATCAAGTAAGAAACATTTTTATTTTTAATCCATCAGAATATTTTCTTGAAGCTCTCGCCTGTAAAACTTTAACCAGATTTTAAAAGAATTGAAGCTCCTGTGCAATAAATAGATATACTTGTAGGCAGTTAAACTGAAGTATTTAAGTGACATGAAACGGTTTTTAAAAGAGGGATTCATCATCATCATCATCTTCATCTTTACACGCCTGCTTGCACCTTTTCCCTCCTGAGACTCTGAGCAGAAATAACTTGTTTTTCTTCTTCTGGCTGAGTTGGATGTTTACTCGTGCTGAGGTATGTGTTTGCAAAGTGAAAGGGCTCCTTAAGGTGTGCATGAGGACAAGCGAGTGTGTGTGTGAGTGTGTGTGTGTCCGTTAGTCTGCGGATTGGTTTGATTGGTGGCTCTGCAAACTGGAGCAGGTTTGAAGTCGGCTATGTTTGCAATATTTCTGCGCAAAAGTATTTAGTTTAAACCTTTCAACAGTGTCTGCTATGAAAAGTGGATTGTTGGAAACGCTGCTGGTTCTGGATCCGACTGAGGGTCGGAAAAGTGAGGATCCAAAAGCAAAAAGAAAACCAGCCATTCCAGTTTCCTGATCTCTTCCTAATAATGAACTGAAAACATTTTTATTCCAATGTTTTCAGCATCTGACTACAGCAAAATCCTTAGGATCATTAAAAACTATCAGCTGTTTATTTTAAACCAAACCTCTATGCATTTTAATATTTTACCCAACATAACAAAGTGTACAACCTGCAGCCTCACACAGTGTAGATGTCTGAGTGCGACTCAAACTGACAGAAAACATTTAAGAACAAATCGGAGCTACCGGAGAGACGCCACCATGAGCAGAACTATTCAAAATCAACTTTAATTCATGTTTTTGTTGTTGTTATAAATAGCAGCAAGGAGTTTACCTGGTATTTTTAGGCAGTTTGTGTTACATTTAACAACTTCCTTATTTATTGAACAAAGACTCTTGGCTAAATGCAGAAGTTGTGGGTGAATCTAAAACAGAGTTTATGGCATAATTCAAGCATAAAACCAGCTCCAGTAACATTAACGTGAAGTCTTTGTGACTTTGTCAGCTTCTCACGTTTCATGGACAAATTCGGTGTTTATTTCTGTCTAAATTTGCTTCCTAAATAAGGCGAATGTTAATTTATTCACAACGCCGTAGTTTGTTTTAAGGCTCTTAGTGGGAGGTTCATGCTAGAGGTCTTTGGTTGATGGTTATCTCTCTGGTCATCAGATGTTTGATGGCATCTGTTCCCATTAATACAGAAAAGCGTTTTAAATGTTTCGCCCTCCCTGGTCAGTGACATGGGAGCTGATTTTCTGCTCCATATTGACTTCTTCTATTTGCACATGTTGCACAAGCCCATTACAGTTTCTCATGGAGGAAAATCCTACAAAAGTAGAGCAGTTTTTTCTGTTTTTGTTTCACATCTGTCTAGATTTCTCTTCCTGCTTCTGTTTAACCTCAAATTGAAGCTGAAGAAGAAACTGAGTGACAGGAAACAACACAACCTACCGTTGTTCTGCCGCAGACTCATTACTGCTTTTACTTGTTGTATTTTACTTTATATTCTTATTTTGTCAAGCTCAGGATGTTCTTCTGAGTTTAGATTCAGTTAAAGTGGGCATTAACGCCCCCTGCTGACGGAGTCTGGGTATTACTAAATTTGTCATTGGAAATCCACAAACCATGTCGAACCTGGTGTAAAAATATCCATTTAAAAATATCTGCATCTTTAATTTATCATTGTTTATATTCTTAATTTTAAGATTTTGTAATCACAAGCATATTTATAATTGTTTATTGTGTTTATATTTTAAGACTCTGGAAAAGAAGCCTTTCAATTATTTATGATTTGTATTTATTTAATTTTTTTTTTCAAACTTTTTATTTTCTTATATTGAGAGTTGGTAAGGGAAAGAAGATGTTTGAAATGTTATTTTTTCATAATTTAAATTATTTTTAATATTAAAGCTGTAAGGGAAAGAAGATCAGTTATTTTATTTTGCCTAATATATAAAATCTTAGATTGTTAGAAACTAGAATTTAAGGCTTACAGATTGTTCATTTGTTGATGAGATTAAAAGGAATATGAAAATCAGCCATGGCTGCATTTCTCTTCCGTTCAGCTACGTAAAGTCTTGCATATTGAGTCAATGAATCGTCAGCATTACAGATTCACTGAAGAGGTTTATAACATCTAAGAATTTCCTAATACAACAAGCAAAAAACATTTATTTGCACAATAAACTTCTGTGATGCCACCGATGCGACCAAATGATTTGGAGGTGGAAGAACAGGAGAAACTTTAAGGACCGTGAGAGAGAACGTTAAGACGTTTCTCTTTTAAATCCTCGAAGCTTCGCAGCCTGACTGGACCGTCCTCACTGAGACGGAGGACAAAGATTGTCCCGGAGACAGAAGGACAAAAACACAAATGCACTCGGCGAGGCAGAAGGAGACTTTCGCCTTCCTGTTATTCAGAGCAACACAAAGTCAAGTCAGCATTTACGCAGGATTTTCTCCTACTTCCCTATTTAACATTCCCACTCTCGTCTGTGCAGTTACACACACACAACGCAGTGTGTGTGTGTGTGTGTGTGTGTGTGTGTGTGTGTGCGTGTGCGCGTGCGTGCGTGAGCAGTGAAACAGAAGAACAGTGGGTTTCAGTTCAGATCTCAACTGGACCAACTTCCTGTCTGTGCTCGGTGTCTTTGTGTTTCTTCAGCCGCCTGCTGTTTCCTCCACATTCACCAAGCTCCACACGCACACAGACACACACACACACACATACACGCAATCACACACATACACATGCAGTACTGTGCAGAAGTTTTAAGCCACTTATAATTTCTTTCCATTTTGCCTCCAAGAGTCCAGGTTTTGTTGTGATCTTTTAAAGCGGTCTTGATTCATAGTTTTAAAGGTTTTTCTCTGAACGTTTTTTACGTATTGTACCTGAACAGAATAGCCTAAACCAGCAGGGGTGTGCACAGCGTGACCCCAGACCCAATTGTGGCATTGTGTGGCCTCGACTGCAGATTAAAAATAATACAAATTTGACCCATCAGCAAATGGAGCAGATGCAGATGAACGCTTTTTGTACACCTTCTTAAATTGATCTAGCCGCCCGCCATGCTTTTGAGAATTTGAAAATATCATTTGATAGTTCTGCATTTTTGGAAGACTTGAAGATTAATACGTAAACACCCGCTATAAAGTCTTTAAAAAAGGCGCTAATTAAAAATAAATAAATAAATTACCAGTGCTAAGCCTGGTGGGGGCACAAGTAAAGCCTGGTGGCCCGCCAGGCTTACAATACACTGCAGCTGCTTCACTTCCACAGTAGCTGAAAACTTTTCAAAGTAACACTTAGTTGAAACTAGATGTGAGAAGTGGTTCTTAAAGGTGGTGTCGCCCCCTTCAGGTCAGGCAGTGTGGATCTGGAGTCCCCCCTGTCCTCAGCTGACAGCTCTGCTCCAGCCAATCAGAGAAGGAGCTCAGACTCAGGACGTCAGAGTAAGTAGCAGGACGATGCTCCTCTGATAATCTGGGTGTTTTTCCTTCCTTTTCTGAGGTTTAAAAAAATAAAACTTGATCATGAACTTGGTTAATTTGTTTTGTCTCTCCAGGCCCCGTCACCTTCGCCCTCCCTGAGCAGGTCATCCAGAAGGCCGATGACTTCCTGGTTTCTTTCCCCTGGTTTCATGGGCCCATCTCTCGGGTCAAGGCGGCCCACCTGGTCCAGAGCTCCGGACCCGAGGGCCACGGCGTGTTTCTGGTCCGGCAGAGCGAGACGCGGAGGGGAGACTTCGTCCTCACGTTTAACTACCAGGGAAAAGCAAAGGTGAACACGGCTGAACGTCTGGAGGCACAACGAGCTGCTTCTTCTTCTTCTTCATGTCTTAAATAAGAGTTTGGTTGTTTTTCCGTTTTTCCTCTTGCAGCACCTGCGCCTCTCTCTGAACGAATGGGGTCAGTGCAGGGTGCAGCACCTGCGCTTCCCCTCCGTCATGGACATGCTCAGCCACTTCCGCCTCTACCCCATCCCGCTGGAGTGCGGAGCAGCCGGAGCCGTCACGCTGTCCAGCTTCGTCCTGGCCGGCTCCACGCCCCCCTCACAGGGTGAGCCTCTAGGCATTTTATTGTCTAAAATTCAATGACGTAGCCTTCCTTTAGCGGCAGAATTTGCTATAAAAAGGTATTTTCACCTTGTTTACGTAGCTTTCTGTTTGCTCCGTCATAATGGAGTAAAAAATTATAACCTCATCAACACAAACTCTTCCTAACAAACATTCCCATTTTTAATGATAGTAAAAAATAACAATCCTTATCATACGGACAGTTTGGGGTTTTTTAAACATCAATTTGAATTTACCATGAACGAATCAAAATTTTTCCATCACAATAAACGATGAGCGGTGCGATGTGTTGACTCCTCGGCTCCTTTCCTGTCTCTGCTCCTCAGGCCAGCTCTCCGGCGCGTTCCTCGTCCCCTTCTCCCTCCATCGGTGGAGTTCCGAGCCCAGCTTGGCCCGCTGCAACCTGGCCCGCAGCTCCAGCCACCCCCCCGCCTTCTCCCCGTCCCCCACCAGCACCACCTCCACCTCCAGCCCCGGCTCCTTCTCCCAGTTCGGCCGCGCCGTCCCGACCGCCGAGCCCGCGCCGTCGGCGCCCGCCCACCTGCGCCGGAGCGAGTCGGTGGGGAGGCGACCCCTGCTGCGCAGCCCCAACCCTCACGCTCCCATCATCCCTCAGCGGGACTCAGACTACGAACTGGAGCCCGACCGCGGTCGCAAGCGGGCGATAGACAACCAGTACATGTTGCTCTGACCCTCCGCTCGGCCGGCTGTGAAGACGCGGTCGCGACGATCGCTCGGATGAAGTGTGTCGCCTTCATCGGGACGAAAACAAGGCCGACGAACACGAGGGAACGAACCCGAACAAGACGGACGAATGCAAAATACGCAAAAAACAAAACAAAACAAAAACAAGTTTGCCTCACCCTCCAAACCTCCAGTGTCCACAGTGAATGTATTTTTGGACTTTTTAATAAGAGTGTTGACGACGATGATTAATCTTGTTTTCGATCGACGAAAGAGAGAAAGTTTATTAACACCTGTTGTGATTTTCTTGTTAGTGCACTTGATGTTATTTCTGAAATGATGGGAAATCACTGTGCGCTCCTTTTGGGAAAACTTAGGGCATGAACTTTCCTCACGAAATTCCCAAAGCGGAGGAAAACCTCCACCTTTCGACACAAACGAAGCTGCGCTCTTTTTCCTCGTGGGATCAAATTCTGCTCTTCCTCTTTGTGCATTATGAGCATCTAAGTGCGCATCACTTTCAGTGCACTTTGTACACTTTGTGTATTTTTTCTATACACACAATCTTTTGTAGAAAAACTAAAAAAAAAAACTAAAAAGGAGAAAAGAGGTAGTTCTAGAAACTAGATCGCTGTTAAAAAAAAGAAGAAAGAAACGGGATTCAGGATTTTCACGTCAGCTGGAGCGGAGTTTGTGATCCGAGTCTGGACGTGAGATGAGCAAAGCGAACCGTAAAGAAATTATGTCAACAAAATGATGATGAAAATGCCACAAAATCAAACAAACTGGAGTGACAGTGAAAGTTTTACAGACCTACAGCCAAAAACCTGAGGTTTAGAAAACGTTAAAATCTGGATTTCCAATAGTTTTCCTGACATCCTGCTGCAGAAACCTGAGAATTTATCATTTCTGATGGAAAGCTGTTTGATTCTTCTAGAAATCACTTAATCAGTTTAATCTCATCTGTCCAATAAATATCTCTTACGCATTAGTGGTGAGACGTTTCACTGTTTTCCAGAGTTGGATAAAAGAAAATAAGAGCCTTTATTCCTGGACTAGATTCTCGTCTGATTTAATATCTGTAATTTGCTGATTCCTTCAGCCAGCTGGCACAGATTTTAGCTTATTCTGATTGGTCCTTTCTTGAGGATAAGGATAAAATCAGATAAAAAGACATAAGAACAGCATCTAGGATATTTTTCTTTCTACACCTCTATATAGACTCCTCATTATTTATACCAGCAACTTGTAAATTAACATGTTAAAACATATATATTATTACAGAATTGGCATTTTAAACTAGATTTAACAGTAGAAATGGCTTTGCATCGCCGTCCACCCCAATCCTAATCTCTTCAGATTGGAGCGGGGGATGCGTTGCTTTCTTAAAAATACTTTAGCCTACTTTGTGTGGTCTGCCAGGCTCTACTGGTTTGGAAAGCTGGAAAACAAAATCGTAATTTTAAAACTACATCTTTTAACTTTTTTTTTTTTATGGAAGGAGTATACGACTTTACTACTTTTTCCATAAAGAAGTTGATTTTACCTGGACTATTTCCGTCTGGTATGAAAAATTAGTTTGAAGCACTGTATAAATGATGACATGTTTATTAAATTGATACTCATTTCTATGTAATCATTAAATTAGAGTCATCATGGAGGGCGTAGAGAGCAGCAGGATCCAGATTCCTGCTCCGGAAACGTGAAGCAGCGTCACTTTAAGGTCGTCGTGGAGACGGATGGAGGACAGTTTTCAGTTAAAGACATCTCAGTGATCCGTGAATAAGCTGCCTCCAGTTTGTTTTTGTGGCGTACGTTGAGGGAACACTCCGCAGCGCTTCCAGACAGAAGCAATGATTGGACTGAATCTACATGATTTGTCCTCTTTCTATCAGAGACGTTTGGTTTTCGGCGACGCAGCTCGGCTGCTACAACCACATTTCCCCTCCCCAGTTTCAGGCACCTTTCTCCATTCTGGTAGCAGCGTTATGTGTCTTAGCTTTACTTTTTTTTTTTTTTTTTTTTACACTTATAGCATTAATTCTTTGTATTTTCTCTCACTTCACCACAGCAGCTGAAACCAAAAGGGCTGCAGAGATATGTTTTTGTTTTTTTTGTTTTGTTTTGTTTACACTAGATGTATTTTCTAATTGATTATTATATATTTTTAAAAGGAAGGTTTTGTAAACACAGTTTCGAAGGGTGTTTAAATGTGGCGTGAGATGTTGCAGAACCACTAACGTTAATAATCAAAGGTGCCTTTATAAAAGGTTTAAAACCATAATTTTGACCACATTAAGCAACTCAGGTGTGCGTTTTAGTGAATGAAGCCTTTAACCAAAGCCCAGAGTTCGCCATCATTCTCCATCCCAAACTTTAGAGAAGTCAAAGATGATCTGTAACTTTCACATCCGCTCGCAGCGGGATGAGTTTGGGAAGTCTTCTAACTTTGCTTTAACACTAACTTCAGCAGATTATTTTACATTTGCTCGCAGTAAACTTGCGCCTAAAGTTTGGTGTGTCTCTTTCTCCGCAGCTTCCCGTTTCGTTTTTCCCTCTTGGTTTTGATAGTTTTTGTAGTAATAGACCAGCTTTTTTTTATTTTATTTTATTTTTTTCTACCAAAGTTAACATTTGTTGGTTTACTTAATGGTTGTTGAGTCCTGTGTTATTGTGATCTAGACTGACATCTTTTAAGGGGAACAAAAACAAGGATGTTTTTGGCAAACGTACGGTTGGTCTTCCTGCCTTTATGTGTCTGAACAGATTCCTTCATCACCTCTGTTTCATTTCTGCTAAAGCAGAGCAACGGTAAAAGCAAAAAATAAAAAGAAGAAGAAAACTATTCTGAGCACCAGTCTCGTATCCTCTCTCGCTCTTCTTAGTTAATGTCTTTTTTTATTATTATTATTATTATTATTCCTGGGAGAGTGACTGTGCCTTTGCCAGAAAGCTGCTGTTGCTTTTTCCCCTCCTCCAGAGCTCAGGGTGTGATCGTGCCGTGCAATAAATGAAAGATGCTTCACACCGTGCTGAATGGAAGAATTAGGTGCCTATATATCCGCTTATAGACCAAAAACAGTCAAATTCAAACAGAAAACCTGCTGCATAACAACCACAGCTGCCAGATTTTAGTTTACTTTTATATACTTCTATACCAGCTTAAAGTGTTGTCAAGGCATCATTCGCCCTGATCGCCTCCCCTCCCCGTCGTATTGCTGATTTCATCCAGTTGATGAATGTAATGTGTTCTGAATACTGTTCATCCTGTCTGTTAACTTCGCACTGTAAACATTTCACATCAACGCATCAATGTCCACAGCAGCTTCTCACACCTTCTTCTATTGGGTCGGCATCCCTTTCAGTTATAAGCATTTAAATTATATTAAATATATAAATATATATATATATCTCAACTGTATATTTGACTTTTTTTAAATAAACCTAACCAAAAAAATAACCTGAGTGTTGTGTTTGCTTGTTTTTATTGTTTTTTCCCCCATGCTTGGCATTGTATTAAACTCTTTTAAATATAAAAATAATATATATATATACATATATATATTTAAACCATGAAGTGTATAAACAATATCCTCACATTTTTATAAGTATTAAATCTTTCAGGGGACAACATCAAAGTTATGACACTGTGATATAATTTAGTGAGTGTACAGTTAATTTGGACGTTTACGTTTGTGGTTAGCTGTGTAGAAATTAATGGTTGTGTGGTTTCTTATTTTGAATTTACAGTTTTACAGGTTGTCAGTGGCGGAGCTAGACTTTTAAATTTGTGGGCCAGGGGGGCACAAATGAGTGTGTATGTATGTATATAAATATATATGCATTACACACGTATCTGTGCATTCAGTCAACTTAGAGAAGGCCAGAACTGACGGTAAAATTATGATTTATTAAAACCATCTTTCTCATCAACCCCTGTAAGAGCTAAACAAGAGAGATAAAAATCACAATCTTTTTTTTTTGTTTACCGTCAGTGAAGCATAGCTCTTTACATTGATACAATTCTTTTCACGAATCATTAATTAAGCAATCACAAAATAAAAAACTTAAATAAACTTCAATCGCCGTTACCTTGTTCCCTTATTGACAGAAGCTTAAATTTAAGTCGCCTTTTATGCGTTTTTCTTGCTATTAACCTTTTTCTTTCTTTGCACTTAAGCTTCTCAGTAGCTCTGTTGTTGTGTTGCTATAGATACATCATGCAGAATGTTACCAAAATAAAAGCGTGGAACTTTCAGTTGGCCTTTACGTGCTGTGTGGACGTCCACAAAACATGAGACAGTACTGTGTCACATTTGTCATCACACCACTGTGATGCTGCGCTAGGTGAGAGTCCAACTGGTGAACACACAGGTCTTTGATAAAAAACTTCATCTTAATCGCTATGAATGTTGGAGAAGGCAAAAACTGACCTGTTTTGAAGTTACATCTGTGGTAAAACTTTAGTTAGTTAATGGTTTATAAATTGTTACAGTGGGCCAGAAGCTTCTTGCCTCATGTAACAGGGTTTCCATGCGGGAATAAAAGGTAGTAAATTAAACTAGCTCAAATTAAGGCCAGTAAAAGGTAGTAAAAGGTAACAAATAGAATTTGACTTGGTAGTTAATTTTTCAATAAACATTTCATGACCGCTTCAATATATTTAGAATTTTACATTGATGCTGACTTTTTGTTTTAAGTTGCTTTAACTGTAAGATCTGTATTAAAAATTATATCTACTCCCAGGACCTGAGCTGATGTTAACAGACTCGATTGGTTTCGCTGTCTGATCTGCTGTGCGCATGCGTAGTGTTGGAAGTGCCTAACGTTTGAGACTAGTGAGTCACCATGAGAAAATATAAGTTTTCACGACTTTGCCTGGATGACCAGGTGACAGACAATCACTTTGTAAAATATGAAGAAAATTATAAATATGACCTCGTGACTGCGACCAAACCGAGCGGAGCATCTACCGTTCATTCGCAGCAGATTCCTGCGCCGGGGAGCAGATGAAAAGTAGGAACTTTTTTACACTGAATATGGGAATAGAAAGGTGGTTAAACCCTTCTGGGTTAAAGCAGTGGACTTGCTGAGTAACTGGTTGGATGTAGCGGTTCCACTGACACTTGCCCTATGCCTGTTGGGAGATGAAACCCAAATGACAGAAATGGGTAAGGCAGTAAAGTGCCCTACCCGTTGGCCCAAAGCCAGTGGTTCCCTGGCCCCTCCTGTTCCGGCGAAGCTGCGCAGATCACTGCTCAGACTTGTGGGAATAATGCATTTAGTGCCCACAGGTTCTATTTTTTTCATAGCGCATGCTCACTGCGTGCTATTATTAGCCCTAACAACAGTTGCCATGCTGCTGACAATGATGTCATCAGCATGACTTCAAATGATGTCTGTCATGAGGCCCTTCTAAGGATGACTTTGTGATGTCATAGAGTCCATGACATAACCAACTGATCAGTTAATTCTCTGATCAGTCCACACAAATCAGTTAACAAGTCAGTCAACACACAATTCATTTGGACGTTTTAGCTCAGCTCAGAAAAGATGACTGACGAAAGCCCGCAGAGAGAAATGGATGTGAGGCCTCAGGTCTCATTTTGGACAAAAGTCAAAAAAACATTGTCCAACAGAGTTCATCCTGGACAAAGAAGTCCAGATTACAAGAAGAAAAAATTTCTCAGTGAACTTCTGTGGGCAGTGATCGAAAAGGCCGCAGATGATCCAACTCTGCATCTGGTACGACAGACATTTGAGGAACAGCACAGCAAGATTTTGACTCTGCTTTTGAGAAAAACTGGAGAAATAAACGTGGACGTACTCTCGGAGGTATCGGAAGAGCTAAGTGAACGGATTTTCCAGAGTACTGCGAGAGATGCATTCCACTTTGCCTCTGGACTGCATTTAATTGCACTGCTGGATTACCCAGAAGGACATGACGTAATTGTGGAAAAATTCAAGCGTCACCTGGAGAATCCTGTTCCTCCAAAGAAAAGGTTTAAGTCTACGAAAAGTAAGATCAGAAAGACGTTTTTTCCTAATGAGGACTTGTACTCGGATGAAAACTGCCTCAGTGACGAGTTTACTAAGGCAGGGATGGATCCTGAAGAGTTTTTGAAGGAAGCGAACAGGATGGGTTTCAGACGTGGAACCGAAGATGAAAGGAGAGTCATGGTGGAAACGATTCTTTGGAGACTGATTTATAAGTCCAGTTTCAGATCTAGTTATGGAGGTTACCAAATGAAGCACACCGAACCGGTACATAAAAAGCTTGCTCCGAAAATTTGGGAGGAAGTAAAAGACATTGATTTCGTCTTTTTTGAGGATATGGAACGAAAACTCTGCAGAGACATCTTACAACTTCTCTGGGGCAATGAAGATGTGGTTCGAGAGTTGTTGTTCAAGATGATAAAAAGTGACAACCCGGTAGTTATGTACAAGGTGGTGGAGAGCTTCAGAAGGAACCTGGCACGGCCGCGAAAAGTCATTCTCCAAGATAGCTTCCTTCAGAAGACATGGAAGATCATCAAGAAGGCTGCCTGTTGTGGAGTCGCTTCGGACACAGAGGAGAGGCAAGAACCCTTTGGGCATCTCAAGTTGGTTCACTCAGTGGTCAGATTTGTCTCCGAGTCAGGACCTGCCTCCGAGTCAGGACCTGGTTCAGAGTCAGAACCTGCCTCCGAGACAGGACCTGCCTCCCAGTCAGGACCTGCCTCAGAGTCAGGACCTGATTCCGAGTCAGGACCTGCCTCCGAGACAGGACCTGCCTCCGAGTCAGGACCTGATTCCGAGTCAGGATCTGCCTCCGAGTCAGGACCTGCCTCCGAGTCAGGACCTGCTTCCGAGACAGGACCTGCCTCCGAGGCAGGACCTGCCTCCGAGTCAGGACCTGCCAACGAGACAGGACCTGCCTCCGAGACAGTACCTGCTTCTGAGTCAGGACCTGTTTCCGAGTCAGGACCTGCCTCCGAGTCAGGACCTGCCAACGAGACAGGACCTGCCTCCGAGACAGTACCTGCTTCCGAGTCAGGACCTGTTTCCGAGTCAGGACCTGCCTCTGAGACAGGACCAGTATCCGAGTCAGGACCTGCCTCCGAGTCAGGACCTGCCTCCGAGACAGGACCTGCCTCCGAGGCAGGACCTGCCTCCGAGTCAGGACCTGATTCTGAGTCAGGACCTGCCTCCGAGTCAGGACCTACCAACGAGACAGGACCTGCCTCTGAGACAGCACCTGCCTCAGAGTCAGGACCTGCCTCCGAGTCAGGACCTGCCTCCGAGTCAGGACCTGCCAACGAGACAGGACCTGCTTCTGAGACAAGACCTGGCTCTGAGTCAGGGCCTGCTTCCGAGTCAGGACCTGCCTCCGAGTCAGGACCTGCTTCCGAGTCAGGACCTGATTCTGAGTCAGGACCTGCCTCCGAGTCAGGACCTGCCAACGAGACAGGACCTGCCTCCGAGACAGTACCTGCTTCCGAGTCAGGACCTGCCTCCGAGTCAGGACCTGCCAACGAGTCAGGACCTGCCTCAGAGTCAGGACCTGTTTCCGAGTCAGGACCTGCCTCAGATTCAGGACCTGCTTCCGAGTCAGGACCTGCCTCCGAGTCAGGACCTGCCTCCGGGTCAGGACCTGCCTGCGGGTCAGGACCTACCTCCGGGTCAGGACCTGCCTGCGGGTCAGGACTTACCTCCGGGTCAGGACCTACCTCTGAGTAGGACCTGCCTCCGAGTCAGGATCTGCCTCCGGGTCAGGACCTGCCTCTGGGTCAGGACCTGCCTCAGATTCAGGGCCTGTTTCCGAGTCAGGACCTGCCTCAGATTCAGGACCTGCTTCCGAGTCAGGACCTGCCTCCGAGTCAGGACCTGCCTCAGATTCAGGGCCTGCCTCAGATTCAGAACCTTCCTCCGAGTCAGGACCTGCCGCCGAGTCAGAACCTGCCTCTGAATCAGGACCTGCCTCCGAATCAGGACCTGCCTCCCGGTCAGGACCTGTCTCCGGGTCAGGACCTGCCTCCGGGTCAGGACCTACCTCCGGGTCAGGACCTGCCTGCGGGTCAGGACTTACCTCCGGGTCAGGACCTACCTCTGAGTAGGACCTGCCTACGAGTCAGGATCTGCCTCCGGGTCAGGACCTGCCTCCGGGTCAGGACCTGCCAACGAGACAGGACCTGCCTCCGAGACAGTACCTGCTTCCGAGTCAGGACCTGTTTCCGAGTCAGGACCTGCCTCTGAGACAGGACCAGTATCCGAGTCAGGACCTGCCTCCGAGTCAGGACCTGCCTCCGAGACAGGACCTGCCTCCGAGGCAGGACCTGCCTCCGAGTCAGGACCTGATTCTGAGTCAGGACCTGCCTCCGAGTCAGGACCTACCAACGAGACAGGACCTGCCTCTGAGACAGCACCTGCCTCAGAGTCAGGACCTGCCTCCGAGTCAGGACCTGCCTCCGAGTCAGGACCTGCCAACGAGACAGGACCTGCTTCTGAGACAAGACCTGGCTCTGAGTCAGGGCCTGCTTCCGAGTCAGGACCTGCCTCCGAGTCAGGACCTGCTTCCGAGTCAGGACCTGATTCTGAGTCAGGACCTGCCTCCGAGTCAGGACCTGCCAACGAGACAGGACCTGCCTCGGAGACAGTACCTGCTTCCGAGTCAGGACCTGCCTCCGAGTCAGGACCTGCCTCAGATTCAGGACCTGCTTCCGAGTCAGGACCTGCCTCCGAGTCAGGACCTGCCTCCGGGTCAGGACCTGCCTGCGGGTCAGGACCTACCTCCGGGTCAGGACCTGCCTGCGGGTCAGGACTTACCTCCGGGTCAGGACCTACCTCTGAGTAGGACCTGCCTACGAGTCAGGATCTGCCTCCGGGTCAGGACCTGCCTCTGGGTCAGGACCTGCCTCAGATTCAGGGCCTGTTTCCGAGTCAGGACCTGCCTCAGATTCAGGACCTGCTTCCGAGTCAGGACCTGCCTCCGAGTCAGGACCTGCCTCAGATTCAGGGCCTGCCTCAGATTCAGAACCTTCCTCCGAGTCAGGACCTGCCGCCGAGTCAGAACCTGCCTCTGAATCAGGACCTGCCTCCGAATCAGGACCTGCCTCCCGGTCAGGACCTGTCTCCGGGTCAGGACCTGCCTCCGGGTCAGGACCTACCTCCGGGTCAGGACCTGCCTGCGGGTCAGGACTTACCTCCGGGTCAGGACCTACCTCTGAGTAGGACCTGCCTACGAGTCAGGATCTGCCTCCGGGTCAGGACCTGCCTCCGGGTCAGGACCTGCCTCCGGGTCAGGACAGACCTGTGAGACAGGACCTGCTTCTGAGTCAGGAACAGCCTCCATATCAGGACAGACCTCCGATACAGGACCAGCCTCCGAGTCCTCATGCCTCAAGGTGTTTCCAGGATTTTTTGTCACCAACGAAGAGACTCATTGTCAGAAGTGTCAAGACTGGATGCGTTTCTTCAGGAGAACTTCACAACTCACGGGAGTGGATCATTATGGCCTTTAGAGTGCTTCCAAGTTTTGGGTCTGAGAATACCTGAAACGTTTAGTCATCCGCTGTTACAGTCAGAGCGAGGTGGGTAGAGCCTACTGAAGAGTCAGGATGGGGGGCTCAGGGAACGGTGGCGGACTGGGGGGGCTAGAGTATAGTTAGAAGGGGTTCGACGAAGAAGGAGAGAAGGTGGTGGGGGCGGACTCTGGGGGGCGGATGTATTGTTAGAAGGGGCGGGGGAAACGTAGAAGGAGGGGGCGAAGGAGAGATGTTGAGGGTTGACTAGTGTACCATTAGAAGTGCGAGGGGGCGAAGAGGGTGGGGGGGGTCTAATGTACCGTTGAGTGCTGGGGGGACGGACGGACGGCAGCGTCAGGACCTATCTCAGAGTAAGGACCTGCCTACTGGACAGGACCTGCCTCCAAAACAGGACCAGCCTCCAAGACAGGACCAGCCTCCGAGGCAGGACCTCCCTCCGAGACAGGACTTGCCTCCGAGACAGGACCTGCCTCCTGGTTAGGACCTGCCTCCGAGACAGGACTTGCCTCCGAGACAGGACCTGCCTCCAAGACAGGACCTGCCTCCTGGTCAGGACCTGTCTCCAGGTCATGACCTGCCTCCTGGCTAGGACTTGCCTCCAAGACAGGACCTGCCTCCGAGACAGGACCTGCCTCCAGGTCAGGACCTACCTCCGGATCAGGACCTACCTCCAAGATAGGACCTGCCTCCAGGTCAGGACCTGCCTCCAAGACAGGACCTGCCTCCAAGACAGGACCTGCCTCCGGGTCAGGACCTGCCTCCGGGTCAGGACCTGCCTCCGGGTCAGGACCTACCTCCGGGTCAGGACCTGCCTCAGAGTTAGGTCCTGCCTCCGAGTCAGGATCTGCCTCTGAGATAGGACCTGCCTCTGGGTCAGGACCTGTGTCCGAGTTAGGTCCTGCCTCCAAGTTAGGTCCTGCCTCCAAGTTAGGACCTGTCTCTGGGTCAAGACCAGCCTCCGAGTCCTCATGCCTCACGGTGTTTCCAGGATTTTTTGTCACCAACGAAGAGACTCATTGTCAGAAGTGTCAAGACTGGATGCGTTTCTTCAGGAGAACTTCACAACTCACGGGAGTGGATCATTATGGCCCTTAGAGTGCTTCCAAGTTTTGGGTCTGAGAATACCTGAAACGTTTAGTCATCCGTGGAGGGGTCGGGGGAAGCGAAGATGGAAGGGCGACGGAGAGACGTTGAGGGTTGACTAGCGTGCCATTGGAAGTGCGAAGGGGCGAAGAGGGTGGGGGGGTCTTGCGTACCGTTGAGTTCTGGGTGGACGGAAGTTAAATTGGGGTGGAAATACGAACAAACAAACCTAATGTGTGTGTGGGAGGGGAGGAATATATATATATATATAGATATAGATATATATAGATATATATATATATATATATACGTATATATATATATATATATATATATATATATACGTATATATATATATATATATATATATATATATATCTATATATATATATATATATACGTATATATATATATATATATCTATATATATCTATATCTATATATATATATATATATATATACACACACACACACACACACACACAGTAGAAACTACTGGGTTTAAAAATAACCTAATTCGTATCCCAGCGCTGGGTCAAATATGAACCGACCAACTCTGGGTTGTTTTAACTCAACTGGGTTGGGTTGATGATTTGACCCAGCACATTGGGTTATGGCAACTAACCAAAGGTTGGGTTAAATTGACTTGTTTAATTTGGTTAAATTGACCCAAAATTGGGTTGAAACTCATAGCTCAACACAAGGATTATTATACCACTATAGTTGGGTAAAAAACAAAAAATGTATTCATATTAAATTTCACTAAATAAAAACAAGACTAAAAACAATCTAAATTTAAAGTTTCTTTTATTTCCATGTGATATATATATAGAGAGAGCCAGCAGATTTCATTTACAAAAGTTACAAAACATAAGTTAGTTGTTTCAAAAGCATAGTGTAGCATCCCGGTTGAAAGGATGATCTCTCAAACTGATGGTTCACGTTTGTTTATTCAACAGCCTTTGTACATGAACACACCGTAAGAGCTACAAACATACAAATAAAATACCATTAGTAACTCTTTGTGGTTCTAACCTTTTACCTTAACCTATAAACCTTACTTTAAGTAATAACATTAAACTTACAATACATGTATTTAATTAATATTGTTATATTACAAATTAACCAAAACATATTCCAACTGTTCGACAGTTAATCAATTAACACTATTTCATGTCGAAACATAAACATTATGCTCAATTTATACAGTACTCTCATCAAAACACTCACCTTGTTCCCTCATCAACCAAGCACTAACTAATTAATTGTTTAGACCTTAATTGGACTATTCCTTAGTTATCTCCCTTTAACTGTGACTCGTACGCTCTCTTACTCTCTGCACTATGTCCAAAACAGTTAATTGTAAGTTATTGTCAGAAGTTTGTGTAGATCACTTAGCAACCTTGTCCCTTTAAAAATCCTTTCAAATTAAAAGCATCAGTTGAAAGGTAACAAATAATTTTTGGTTAAATGAGGAAACAACATAAAAAACAAAAAATAAATATATATATGTATTAAAATGTTGTTACTGCAACATTTTAGTGTTAAAATGTTGCCGTAACTAAAAAGCATGAAAACATGTTAGCTATTCTTCTGAGCTTCAATGCCATGAGGGAGCAGACTCATGTTCTTGGCCATACAGAAGGTCTTCGTTGAGAACAAGGAGTTTGGGTTTCGGTCAATTCTCCTGAAGATCCTGGATGTAAAATTACAAAATCTATCAGAAAAGAGAAAATCACAAATAAGAATGACTGAATTCAATCTTATAGCTGTCTCCACTGCAAATAACTTGTAATTAGCCAGAAATTTCAAATGTTCAGAGTAATTTTATGTACCTAAAAAATAAATATAGCACTTAATAAAATAAAATGACACATATAATTTAATTTATAAGCAAAACTTAACTTAAACACTAACTTAGTGCTGAATAACTTTCAGCACCAACTTTAAATAAATGTTTTTGTAATTAATAGTAACAATAATAATAATAAAATTAGCAATCATTAACACTAGATATTGTCTTATTTTTGCTTTTAACTCCTTGCCGAAAACCAGCGGGAAACGGTGGTTCTCTCTCGGCTTAACGAGCCGCTCCACCCTGACAGAGCGGGCGAGACGAGCCAGCGGCTGCAGGGGAGCAGATAAGTCCGAACACGTCCGAGCATGTTTCTAACTAAACTATATGTAGCGGCAGTTGCGCAACTTACACATTATTCAGGTGGATGCGAAAACATAAATCCCCCCCCCCCAGGGAAGGAACGTCAGGGTGAAGGAGCGACGCTGACGCCTCTGTCCACATCAGATCTCTTTGCTCGGTTTGTGGGAGTTTAGGTGGAGCGCTATCTCCTGTTTGAAGAAGAGCGCCCCCAGCTGGCCGTGAGAGGCCTCGCTCATGGCTTTGGTTTGCATGCACATCTTGTATTTGTCTGGAGGAAGCTCATCTGCACAGTTCTTCTCGTGCCAAAGGTGGAAGAGGCCTCTGGACGGAGCTCGAACCACCATCAGCTTGCTGTGGAGGTACTTCCTGTACAGGTGGACGTCTTCCAGCCCCCAGCCTCTGATGCTGCGGTCAAAGCCACCTGTCAGTGAGATTAGAACAATTTGATACATTGTTAAATTAAAAATAAACCTTGATATCCTCAGACAACAGCTACTGGTCTCTTCCAGAGCAGAAAACGTACTGAATGATGTAGAAATACATAAATAAAAAGGCGTCAATATGTAGTTTCTACCTGACCTTACAATCCAATATTTTTAGAGTTTGAATGAAAAGAGCAAAACAATATATAGCAAATATACAGCAAAAATTATATAAATTTTGTCTAGAAAGCAAAGGTTTATATAGTTTTGACTGATCAGATGCAGTAAAACAAATTTTGTTAATTTAAACAATTTTAACTTAAACAAAAATGGCATTTGTTGTTTTGATTGTGATGCTAAAGTTTTTGTGTAACCATAATAATTTTTAGGATATTAAAGTTAGCAGGTTATTCAAAGGCTTTGTCCTTTTTGCATTTTGTTGTAGTTCAGTTCAATTTAGTTTATTTATATATTGCCAATTCACAACAAATGTCTCAAGTTACAAAGAAACAATTTATTTCAGTTCTATCATACATCATACTGATCCTGGTTAACAAACTACAGTAAGATCAGCTAATTATTCAAATTAGTTTAAAGGGTACATTTTTAAGTATTTTTTATTATAAGAAGCCAAAGACAGAAAATCTAAAAACAACATTTATTGACATTCATTGGGTTGTTGTTTTTCTAATCTTTGATAAAATTATGAAAATGTTTCCTTTATTCTAATCTATTCTCAGTTCTTGGCAGCTGAATATAAACTAATCTCCTCACCCCTTTAACTTCATGAAAAACAAACCCTGAAATTAAAAGTAGATTTCTACCGTAGATCTTCAGTTGTTTGTAGCAACTTAATTACCTCCCTTACAATTAATTTAGGCAGAAAATTTATGAAAAACAAATTACTATCAGCAATTATTAAAGGGAGCTACAGGGTATCTAAATATTTCTGTAATCCATGAACATCTGGGTGTACATTACCAACGTTGATAAAATCTGATCGGTACTGGCACGTCATGCCAAATCCAAAGTCCCGCCAGAATCCATTTTCATTTTTTATCACCTGAAACAGAAGAAAAAGATTTAAATCAGCCTCTTCATATCTATATTCTCTCCATCAGAATGAAAACTTTGCTCCTTTACCCACCAGTTGTTGTTTTATGGAGGGCATGTGTGTGTGATTGCTGTAGATGATGGATGGGTTGTACTGGCTGAAGAGCACAGGATAGTACACTTTTTTACCTAAATGAACGAACAACGCAATGAAGCATTATGGGTAGCGACTGACGAGAAACTTACAACGCGTTCGGAAGAGAGCGTGTGCAGAACAAACATGGCAGAACATCTTCCGGTTGGTTCTCACCAGCTTCTGCGTTCAAGCGGCAGGAAGTCAAGAAGTCTGGGGTGAAGTGGATGTCGACGTCACAGAAGAAGAGCAGGACGTTCTGCCGCTGTCTCCAGGCCCTGGCGCCGACGTCGAGGCCTCGGCCGCGAGAAAACTCCTCATTCATCTGGATCAAGGTGAAACTCCTGAACCGAGTCTCCCTGAGACACAGGACAAGACTTCTGCCATCGCTTCTTAATTACTCAGCTGCAAGGTTCTCATTTTCTTGTGCGTACTCATCCATTTTTATTAGTTTATGAATGCCGACATGAAATGTGCAGTCCAGCATGGAAAAGTCCCTGCATTAAAGACTAAAAGCTTTTAAATACACGGTTTTCTGCAGGTCTTCTAAAAATAAAATTAGTTGTGTTGCTAAACCCAGAATAAACCATTTTTAGTCAAGGTCAGTTAGCTTCATAATGAGTTTCTATTTTTTTATTAATATAAGAAAGAATGCCACATGAGCTTTTAAAAATATGCGTTGGGTGATGCTTGTCACACGCAGTGCAATGTCAGATTAGATAGGTTAAGATTCATAAAGCAATACATAAGCTTAGTGCATTACGTAAAATTTAAACTGAACATCAAAACAGATCAGGACTGAAACAATTAATCGGAATAATTATTGATGAATTAATTATTGAAATAACTAATTTAGTAATTGATCGTTAACTGGAGTATACAGACTCAAAAAAGTGCCGTTTTCTAAAAGAGCAACACACTCAGAGCTGTAATTAAGCCAAAACTGTACAAAAAATTTAACCATTTTGCATTTGAGATTTGTTTTACCCAGAACTCCAGCATAGTTTTAGCTCCACTGGGTTAAAATTTCGTTTAAAAAAAAAGATATTAAGCACTTTTTGCTGTATAATGTTTTTTATTGGTTAATTCATAAAATAGCCAGATCAGCCCTTCACAAGCAGAAAGGGATGAACTTTTCACGTGTTGATGTTGGAAGTATTGTTTAAGCTGCAGATGCATCATTTGCTGCAAATGATCAAGCCCTCAAATAAAAAAATGCAAATTTGATGTACTGGGGCATTAAAAAATCTGTAGAATGTGCTAATTTCTTTTATCCGATAAATCGACTAATTATCAAGCCCTAGTTCTTAGCATTACCTGGTGATCTGATCCAGCACAGCCTTCACCTGGTTGATCTGATCTCGACCAAAGTAGACCACAGTGAGGTGAACCCGGCCGTCCTGCTGGATGCAAACATCCCTGAACCAAAAACAAAACAAGAACAGATTTATACGGCATGGTTTTAAACCATCTAGACATGTTTTCCTTAACTAACTTGTTCATTCGTAGAAATTAGCTTTCACCCAGATTCCCAACAGAGTTTTGTTCGTCCACCTCCAGATGTTACCTGAAGTTGCCCATGAACTGCTTGAAGGCGTCCACTCTCCCGGACAGCGGCACGATTATGTTGATGACGATGCTGTGTGTGTTCACACCGTCACTCTTCACCTTCATCAAAGGCCCAAACGGCCTGAAGAGGACGAGCTGAGCGAAGTTCTGTGGGCCGTTGCCTTTGAACATCAGCTCATAGACGGTCCCTCTGGTCCGCTCTGTGCGACTCAAACCTGAGACAAAAAACAAAATGTTCTTATAGCGATCCCTTTTCCACCCTCACAGGGCAGCACAGAAACACACAGGGACAACAACAATGCAAACACACACTCACTCCTGAGGGAAACTTTACAGACTGATTCATGTAACAGTCGGGTTTTTGAACTGTGGAAGGAACTACGGCCTGAAACGATTAATCGGATTAATCTGGTTCAAGGGATGCAGAATCATCAACTAATTTAATAATAGTATACAGACCAATAATTAAGCCAAATTACAAAAAAGTATATACATTTTGCATTTAAGATAATAAATAAATATTATTTTTCTCTAAATATGTTCTATCCAGAACTCCCAATTAATTAGCTGTTTAGAATGTTTCAGAAAAATAAAATTAGGGAAACTACTTGAGCTAAATGTTTTTGAATGCTAAAGCAATAAACCCAAAATAACCTCCACTATTAGCACATTAGATGTATACCCACCACTGCTACCTAGAGATGCTTTCTGACTATAGTTATGTAAAGATTTAAAGATTTTAATTCTCTGTGAATTAAAGGAAATCCAAAATCTATGAAGTGAGTTTATGTCAGATTTGGTTTCCATGCAAAAGAAAACAATTTTTCTCTTCAATATGATAATATCTCTTCTTTTAGCTAAAAACTGCATGTTGGTTACATAAAGATTAACAGCTTTTTGTGTTGCAGATTTTTCTGTTGCCTTGTGACTTGAATTCATAGTTTTTCACCCTGTATGAAGTCTGAAGGGGAGTAGGTGCGTTTCCTCCTGGTGTCGTCTGCTTGCTGCTGGGGTCCGTTCAGGACATGCAGAGCCGTCTCCACCGTCCCGATCAGCTCGTCTCTGCGGTCTCTCCTCGCGGGTCTCTCGGCCGGATGCTTCGTCAGCCCCGTTTCCAGCTGGTAAACCCTGAGCAGCACCAGAAAGTCATGTCGTGTTTATTTGTACAGCATATTTCAGCACAGACACCAATAATGAAACGAGCCGGTTCAGGTCAGAGGTCATCACTATTCCCAGATTTCTGGCCTGATCTCTGGTTTCTAGCTGTAATGACACTGACTCTAAATGGCTCCTCTTTTGGTCCAAAGACAACTTCAGTTTTGTTCCTGTTCATCTGGAGGAAGTTACGTCACATGATTAAACGCCTCACGTTTTATACTGATGGAGGCCTGACTGCACAGCTGAACTCACGTTTGGAGGGTGAAGGTATCAAAAGGGATCAGTGCATATTCATTGGGCAGCTCCACACCTGAGCTCACCTCCGCCTGCTTCAGCTGGGAGCGGAAGAACTCCTGAGAAGGACACAATGCATAGCATTTATATATTTCCATCTTACTTTACCAGTTCACATTGATAAATCATCCAGAAGGGTGTTGTCCTACCTTGAGGTCAGACTTTGTAGGGGTATTGTGCAGACTCTCCAGACCCTGAGGCAGAATCCCTTTACTTTTCGCCTTCTCCAGGGACTCCTGAAGCTGCTGCGTCCTTTCCTCCAGAGCTACCTTCAGCTCCGCTATCTGCTTCATCAGACTGCTGATGTAGTGTCTGTGAGAGTCCTCTCTCTCCTGCAGCAGGGCCAGGTAGCCCTCCTTACTGGTGGCCCCTCCAGGCCACAGCAGGGACGGGTGTTTGCTGTGAGATGAAGGTTTACAGCCCAGCAGGTAGAAGAGCAGCAGAAAGCAGCAGCAGCCCGACGTGATGAGGCCGATCCGGGCCATCAGCGCCAGCAGCCACCGTCTCAACATGCTAGACTGTCTCTGGGGTTATTTAGAAAACAGCTGCGAACATGTTCACCTGCTGCTGTGATAAAGAGCCAAACAGCTGCTGGAAGTCCAGTTGGTTCATGGCGCTCACTGGGTCTCAGAGACTGGTTCAGCTGGTTCTGATCTGATCGCCGACTTTACTGCAAAATGAGAAATGGACAAAACGACAAGAGGAAGAAAACTTGTTTCAGCTCTTCTGATGATCATATGAGCTGTTTTCATCCATCAATCTGTTCATCCATCTGTTCATCCAATCATCAATCTGTCATACATTTATCTGTTCATCTGTCCAATCATCCATCCATCCATCCATCCATCCATCCATCCATCCATCCATCCATCCATCCATCCATCCATCCATCCAATTGTCTGTTCATCCATCAGTCAGCCTGCCCTCCCTCCAACCATCTATCTGTTCATCCATCCATCCATCCGTCCGTCCATCCATCCATCCAATTGTCTGTTCATCCATAAGTCAGCCTGCCCTCCCTCCAACCATCTATCTGTTCATCCATCCATCCATCCGTCCGTCCATCCATCCGTCCATCCAATTGTCTGTTCATCCATAAGTCAGCCTGCCCTCCCTCCAACCATCTATCTGTTCATCCAATCATCAATCTGTCATACATTTATCTGTTCATCTGTCCAATCATCCATCCATCCATCCATCCATCCATCCATCCATCCATCCATCCATCCATCCATCCATCCATCCATCCATCCAATTGTCTGTTCATCCATCAGTCAGCCTGCCCTCCCTCCAACCATCTATCTGTTCATCCATCCATCCATCCATCCATCCATCCATCCATCCATCCATCCATCCATCCATCCATCCATCCATCCATCCATCCATCCATCTTTCAGGTTCCATATTTAAAACAATTCTCCTACCTTAGCGTCATCCTGGGGTTTTTCTCATATACTTAATAAATTCTCAGAAAAGTTGAATTTGAATACTCTGGAAATTTGATGCCTAAAAAGCGAGAACGATTGACTTGAGGATGTGTAGAAACCACAAGTAAAAATCCATGTGACTCTAAAACTCCACAGAAGAAGCAGCACACACAGGGTGAGGTCTGCACTGAAGACATCTATTTTCACCTCAGGTCACAACTTAATTGTGACCTGACTGCTGGGTTTGCTGCTATAAAATGCAGAGAAACACTCTGACCTTAGCTTTGACATGCTGCAAAGCCAAAGGGGGACAGAAACAAGCATCTCTCTGTAAGAGCCTCCACCTTACAGACGGTGTGTGTTGTCATAATCAGTTTATTCACAACACAGTTGGCTCTTTATAGCTCAGGTAGAGGGCATTTTCATGAATGACTTGCTTATATTTCCCCACATGGGTGTGTGTGTGTGTGTGTGTGTGCATGTGTGTGTGAAGGCGGATTTATACAAGCTTTTCATGACCTACAAAACATAAAATTTTATGCTGACCTACAGCATAAAATATACAGACTGAAAAACTTGTAAAAGTTCTTCATAGTTTGCTATGCTTTTCTCCTTGGATATCAGGTTTGAAAGTTTTCTCTTGTATTTGCACAGAATAAGTTTTTAGTGTGTAACCAAAGTCTAAAGGGAACACAAAGTCAATCAAATTATTAGCAGAGAAATATCGAATTGGCACTCACCAACTTTTGTGCATCCCGAAGAGAAGAATCGATAGTCAGAAACAATTTAACTTTACAGCTTTCGCGTTAGACTGTCTTCAGGAGGAAATGATGAAGTAGGTCTTTGAAAGTAAACGTTGAAATGACCTTGCTGGAGAAAACTGATCCTCCCTCCGCTCAGTCTCCACCTTTCTCCAGCGCCTCCCTCTCCACTTCCCTGCTTACCGTGCAGTCACAGCCTGAGCTTCCAGTTTGTCCTTTTTTTGCATCATCAGATGCACTGAGGTTGTCCTGAAAGTGAATTAGGGTCAGCAATTTCAGAAAACGATTTCTAGACATCACATCACAAACTGCAGGAAGCTTCGTTTCCATCTCCCAAAAGCCTCTCACACATTGCATCTGTACGAGACCCATATTTATTGACTTGCCCTCTTAAAGAACACTATGAATGTTTATTTGTTCTGCAATCTCCTGGAGCAACCTGAGTGAAGTTGCTGCACAACCCAGAACAAACGTAGTCGAATTTATTGACACCAATTTCATCTGATCTGTACAAGATGAGGGGGCTGGTTGACCTTTCATTACTTCTGGAAACATTCCTCAATATATTTAAATGATGGCATCAATCTTGTCTTTGAGTTTCTCCACACTGCAGATGTAGTGGGTTGAGAAACAGTAAATAAATAAATAAATAAATAAAAAAGATTAATACATCCCCTATTTTTGAATTACAATTAGTCTTGGCTTTTGTCTTCGTTTTTGTCTTCTTTTTTAAAATATATATGTGTAGACATATGTGTTGTGTGCATGCGGCTTCTTGCCAGTAGGGGCGCTCTCGTACCGCTGTGGGTCTAACGAGTTTTCTGGCTCTGGGCATGCGCGGCTCAGAATAACTGAGCTCTTGCCAGAGTAAGATAGGATAAAAGGCAACTTGTATAAGCCCATAAAAGCAGCTTCTTTAAAATGTACTGTAAATATATAAAGATTAATTTTGTAGTGTTTCGTATAGTTTATGTGTACCGTAATTTGGACAGTTTTATACTAAGTTTTGATCTGTCAGTAGATGGCTTGCTTTTTGTTGTTGGATCCTTGGGATTTTGGATTTATTTAAATTGCTGGATTAGTCAATGTTGTGTTTGCATTTGGGGACTGTTGCCATATTAGTATTTGGGTGGTGTTGGTGTAGTATTTTTATTTCTCATAAAAGTGTATTTTGTTGTGCTGGATTTCCTTTGTAACCGGTTGTAACTGCCAAATGTTGGTGGTTAGGAAAGCAGTTGTAACTGCATTTATAGTATATATTTACAGTAAATACCAACGTAGATGGAATGTTTTGTTCAGTTCGGTTATGTTAATTTAGGATTAGATTTTCTTCCTTTTGTGCTATTATGTTTTATTTGTGCATGTTCTTACTTTTCTTCCGTGTTGAACTCCAAATGTTGGTTGAATTTGAACTGTATTATAATTGTATTTGTTTTCTCTTTTCTTTGAGAATGTGTGGTTATTTTGTTGTTTTATTTGTGCATTTCATTTTTATTTTATTTATTTGTGGAAACTCTGGATGTTGTTGACTGAATTTGAATTGTATTTTATTTATTTATTTTTTCTTTCATTGAAAATGCGCGGCTCAGACTAAACGAGCTCTTGCCAAAGTAACATTGTAACAACTTGCTTCCTCTGTGATCCACAGATATTGGTTGCACATGAGTCTTCTTCTGCCTGTGTACCACTTGATACTGACTCAGACTCCCCTAAATCTGGTAAAGGCAGCACAGACAGAAATACTACAAGCATATTACTCCCACTGTGAAATTATCACGTTAATACAATTATTACGTTCATACAATATGAATATTACGGTTATACAATACATTATCATGTTTGTACAATATAACTATCATGTTACAACATGATATCACAATTATTTTTTTCCTCTGTGATAATAATACACTTCTGTAGTGGATTTTCAATCAGTTTTTAAACAAGTTTTCACTAAGGCTCTTTAAATGTGTGTTAGAAATTTTAAATTGACATTTGTGACTGAATCCAAAATAGACCAGGCCTATTTGCTTATTGTGAGGAAACGCAAAACTTAAGAATTTTAAGATACGAAAAATTTCCCCCTTGTCCCATAGAGGGCTCCGTAGCACCGCTGTGCCAGATGCACCATTTGTTTTGGGGTTTTTTTTCTAAATAAAATCATTCATATTCAATCTGACACAGAAGCTGTGGTATATGTCGCCATATCAGTGGTGGGTGTATTTCGTTTTTTGTTTTGGTTCAAAATAAAATTGTTCATATTCAGTCTGACACAAAAGCCGTGGCACACGTCACAGAAGCTAGAAGCTGCCATTATTAAGCAGAGGCCCTACTGAAAAAACAAAGAACAGTTCTCACTAACTGAGAATTGAGTCCCAGCGTTCATGGCACAGAGCCGTTCAAAAGAATGCAATCGTGAACGACAATTCTGTCAGCAGGTATGACTTGGCTTCCTCCGGTCATACAAGTCATCCTGGAGTTGTTTTCTTTCCGCCAGTATTTCCAGTCTTTCTTTTGAGTGACCCAGTTTTAAGCTACTTATCCATTACTATTTTTAAAAACAAACCTTTGGTAAGCTAGGTGTAGCGTCGCACTTTGAGCTCACGTCACGGCAAATTAACGGTCTTTTACATGCAGTACCTTGCTAGGGGCGCTCGCGGACCACCAGAGGTCTCGGCACCAGTTTGAGAAAGATTGCAGTACAGCGCTGACGTCACATCCTCATTACGAAATGAGGCTATCTTGCTTTCGCTTTGAGTTACCATGACAGCTAGAAAAGACATATTTATTTACATTTCCAAAACATTATTTGTCATATTTGTGTAACCAGGTGAAGTTAAATCTCTGAGGTCAATATTATTCCCCTTGCTTGTCTAAAGCGGGTTTCAACGTGTCCAGCAGGTGGCACTGTGGAGTAACTGGGCTTCTTAATTCTAAGCGTTAAGCTGCTTATGTGCCGTCATATCTGCGGGACAGGCGTTGGTCCCGATCTGAAGCTGTAAAGATAACAGTAAAAACTTCATAACTTGGTACCTAGGAATAAACTGTAGTGCTAGTATACAAATAATAAGCATACGCTTGGTACTGTAAACTTTACTTGTGATTTTCCTTTCTGTTTTTGTAGCGATGAGGTTTTATTTTTGGTTGATTTATGTCCGTGAGCAGTGAGATCTGGCCGTTGCAACCGTTGAGGGAGATTACATGGCTCTGTGACGGCGTGTGTGTTTAATATAAAAATATAGACCGATTTCTGAGGTTGTGGCTTCAGTATATTGTTTGCTTTACCTGTTTTGTGTATTTTTTTTTTTTGTTCAGAGGGCAGATAAATTGTCCCGCGTTCAGGGTGAAAATCTGCTTCACTCTGAACAGACTGTTGGCCGTTTGGAAGTGAGTTTGAGTTTGTTGATTTCTCTGAGGTACTTATATATGTTCAAAGTAATGGTTCTTGCAAAGTTGTTTATTGTTTCTTTTATGAATGTATATAGAATGCTTATGTAGTGGTGCTTTTCTGTAATTTTATTGTAGGGTCAATTTGACAAGCCTACTGTTGTTGTCTTTTTCTGGTGTCAACGTTTTTATTTGTGAATCTCAAGTTAGGGAAATTGTATTTTTATTTTATTTTATAAAAGTTGTTTGAATTAAATGTTTTGATAACACCTTTTACAAGTTTCGTTATTTTGTCCATACCAAAGCAAACCAAAATGAATACGGTTCCATCTAGGGCTGTTGTAAACGAATATTTTAGTAATCGAGTAATCTATCGATTATTCTTACGATTAATCGAGTAATCGGATAAAAAAATTATAAAATGAAATATTGGTAAATCTGGCATAATACCGGTGTTACTATCAGATATCAATATCAGTCCAATTTTTCATATTTGAGCATCCCTAACAGTTGCTTTTTTGTAGTTTAGAAAACTAACCTGTAACAATAATAGCTCACTTTCTAAGTTAACCAGAAGAAAAGTTATAGAAAAATCTGAAATTATATTGAATTTAATAACAAAGAGGCAGGCTCACAAATATGCTTATAAAAAATGTCTACAATCCAGCTTTTAGTTTATGTATTCATCTTCAGTGAGTTTAATAGATTAATTAAACTCACCTTGCCACCTAACCTGTCACGCTTTGGGTTTGAAAATACGGGAAATGCCGCCTGGAGTGGGAGGAGAGGGCGAATGAACGAACTATGATGGGGTGGAGGGGAGGAAATAGACCAGCGGACTGACGAACCGTTAGACCGGGGGACGAACACGGGGGAAGCAATACGGGATATTTACGACACCTTCACTGGTCACACTCAGAAACTCATCTACCAGCCATGTACGATGCGCTCCGCCACCCGTTTCTTCAGACCGGGATATGAAATCTATTGTGCGGTTCGTCGGTAAAGCTACATTTACACGGTAAGCATCAGCTACTCAGCCGCCCGCCCTGTTCAGGCTATCCGCTCACCTCAGCGCTCTTCCCGCCGTTCGCTTTCAACCAGCAGCCCCGGAGGAGAAATGCTGCGTACTCCAGGCATTCCCCCAGTCATTTTAAGGATGCTTATTGGTTCCCCAAAAAACGATAAAAAGTCGGGCATTATCATCAATCAATAAAATCCCCACGGGCCAATCTTGAAGATTGGACTTTATGCCGCTGAGACTTAGCTTTTGTCAACAACTCAGAGGCGGAAGTGAGAGCTCCGCGCAACGCAAATGAAGTCCCGGCCGGAACACGGTGCGCTAACTAATAAAACATAAATTAACGAAGCTTCGAGGCAGGTAAATTTTCCTCGAGGAATTTTAGTAATCGAGGTACTCGAATCATTCGAGGAATCGTTTCAGCCCTAGTTCCATCTGAGGACAGTTGGGAAATAAAACCCACGTACATTTTCAGTTGGACGTGTTTGGCTCAGTTGTCTACATTTCAAATCAGAATACATAATCTTTAGGAATTATTTTTTTGTTGTTGAAAATTTAAACCCATTTTGTCCCTAATCTCAAGAATCACTGTAATAATAGCTGAAGTGCCATTAAAGTAGGGGGCTCAGGAGGTGGCACTGTTCACTGTTAATGGGTTTTGTAGTTGATATCTTGTTTCTGTCCTCTTCTTCTCCTTAGGATGGCTTTAACTAAAATCATCATCAACTCACAGCCAGAAACCCCATTCTACAGGCCTACCCAAATAAACATCTTAATGATAAAAATTCAAGAGGAGGAGAAAGTGATCAGCTGGAGCTTCCATGATGACAGGAAGTCAAATCTCACCAAAAAAAAAATCCTACTAATAATAACTGACAGAACATCGGTGCCAAAATTTATAATTTCTGGAAAAATACACACAAAATAAATGAAAGTGTTTATAAAGTCGTATTTCAGAAGCAAATAAAGCAATACCATGAGCATTGTTGTCTTCCAAATACAATGGACTTTTAAGTTTTCCTGGATTTCAATTACGAATTACAAAAACACCACATTAACGAAGCACAATTACAAATTCAAAAACATTAACGAAGCAGTTACAAATTCAAAAACACAACATTAACGAAGCACTATTACAAATTCAAAAACACAACATTAACGAAGCACAATTACAAATTCAAAAACACAACATTAACGAAGCACAGTTACAAATTCAAAAACACAACATTAACGAAGCACAGTTACAAATTCAAAAACACAACATTAACGGAGCACAGTTACAAATTCAAAAACACAACATTAACGGAGCACAGTTACAAATTCAAAAACACAACATTAACGGAGCACAGTTACAAATTCAAAAACACAACATTAACAAAGCACAGTTACAAATTCAAAAACAACATTAACGAAGCACAGTTACAAATTCAAAAACACAACATTAACGGAGCACAGTTACAAATTCAAAAACACAACATTAACGAAGCACAGTTACAAATTCAAAAACACAACATTAACGGAGCACAGTTACAAATTCAAAAATACAACATTAACAAAGCACAGTTACAAATTCAAAAACAACATTAACGAAGCACAATTACAAATTCAAAAACACAACATTAACAAAGCACAGTTACAAATTCAAAAACACAACATTAACGAAGCACAGTTACAAATTCAAAAACACAACATTAACGGAGCACAGTTACAAATTCAAAAACACAACATTAACGGAGCACAGTTACAAATTCAAAAACACAACATTAACGGAGCACAGTTACAAATTAAAAAACACAACATTAACAAAGCACAGTTACAAATTCAAAAACAACATTAACGAAGCACAATTACAAATTCAAAAACACAACTTTAACGAAGCACAATTACAAATTCAAAAACACAACATTAACGGAGCACTGTTACAAATTCAAAAACACAACATTAACGGAGCACAGTTACAAATTCAAAAACACAACATTAACGGAGTACAGTTACAAATTCAAAAACAACATTAACGAAGCACAATTACAAATTCAAAAACACAACTTTAACGAAGCACAATTACAAATTCAAAAACACAACATTAACGGAGCACTGTTACAAATTCAAAAACAACATTAACGAAGCACAATTACAAATTCAAAAACACAACATTAACGGAGCACAGTTACAAATTCAAAAACACAACATTAACTAAATGGAAAGGGTCTGTCCCAGTTGGAGACCTGAGAAATCGCTGATTGGACAATAGGCATGAATACTATACGCTGAGTCCTACTTACTTTGCCGCCATCTTAAAAGTGGCAGTGGAGAGAACGTGCTGCGTACAAAGTGGACTAACTGCCTTTTATCTTTCACAGGTAAGAATTAAAGTTAATAATGTGAATTTTCAACCAGAATTTCTTGACTTTGTGGGCAGTACTGTGCATTTCCGTGATGACACAAGCTTCTAAAAAACCAAGAAATATTTCCTTTGTAACTAAATTGGCTCAGTTAACTACTCTGATTATTTTCTTAGCTTAGCTAACTTTTTTTTATACTTGGTAGTAGCCCTGGAACTTTGCTGCTGTTGGGAGGCGGTTGCATCGTTTTTCAAGGGGATTCGGCATGTCTTGGGTCCAAGTAGTGTATAATCGCCAATCTTCTTGTAGAGTGGAGGTGCAGCAAAGAGCAGGATATCCGCCAGGATGAGGATGGTGATTCCATTAAAAACTGCTCCAACATAGGTCAACATCCACATGACCACAGCCAGCTTTAGAGAATCCACAGGGTCCTCAAGCAAAAACATCTCCTTCAGGGCTCGGTTGATGTGGGTCAGACTGGTGACATCCTTCTCTATCAGCTCTCTGAATGGGTGTCCCTAAGCAGAGCTCTGCACAGCCTGGACATCAGACTTGTAGGTGCGAAAGGTGATTGTGACACAAAGCAGGGCGAGCAGCATGTAGGAAACTACACTGATGACGCTGTAGGCTACCAGTGAGAGCAGCAGAAGTAGGGACAGGCTGAACACCACTCCCGACTTCGTGGGGTCCCACCAGTGGATCAGGTCATTAATGAGCTTCCTCAAATCATTCTTTCCTCAAACGTAAATTTCTCTTTGGTGGGAGACTTGCAAACCTCTCAGAATCTTCTTCAAAATGTGACACAACATACCTGTCATTTCTGCTTCCAGAATGAACATCCTTAGAGGAAACATCCATGTCTGTAGCATCCATGCTGTTGAAATGTTCAATTTGAATGTCATCTTCTGAGTTTTCTTCTTCTGAAGACGATTCTTCTGATGAAGAATGCTCAGAGACTTCTTCAAAATGTGACATAACATTTCCAGCATTTGTGTTTCCAGAATGAACTTCCTTAGAGGAAACATCCATGTCTTTAGCATCCATGTCGTTAGCGTACATGCTGTCAAAATGGTTTGTGTAATTTTGAATTTCATCTTTTGAGTTTGCATCAACTGAAAAGGTTTCTTCCACTGATGAATCCTCAAAGATTTTTCAAAATTCATCACATGTTCCTTGCTGTCACAGCTTGCTTTACCAGCCAGGTCAATTTCTCCATGGGGAACATCAACACTTTCAAAGTCATCATCTTCTGATGTGTTTTTAATGTTCATATCTGTTTCCCCAGAGCAAGCTTCCAAGTGCAGCTCCATTTTGTTATCAGGAACACAGACGTTTTCCTGGATGTTCATTCTGGAAGCAGAAATGACAGGTATGTTGTGTCACATTTTGAAAGCAAACAGTGTCCTCAGATGTTTTGGACTGTCAAATCCGTATTGGTGGTAGCTTCCTCAACTTTAGGGGAAGCTAAAATGTAATTTTGATCGTCAGGAAAAATGTCAAAACCAAAGTACTTCCATCTCTTATCCTCTTTGCATTCTCCTAAAATTCCATCGTCTTTTACGTTGTCTTCTGTGACAATGTCAAAACCAAAGTATTTAAATCTTTCATTGTCAGCAGATGAGCTCTCTGCTGAAATGTCTTCATCTTTAATCCTATGTCCTAGCAACTTTTCTACTCCCTTCGTAACAAGAAACCCAAAGCCCCAACTGATAGTAAAAATAATTTAGACTGCAGTTGAAATTGTTTCTAAAATCTCTGTTCAAAATTGTCTAGTGTTTTTGATAGGTTTTATAGAGAGTAAGTATTTTTCCAGACGTTAGACACACATCAGTCACATTTAGAAACTGGCTCTAAGCCATCTGCTTGATCTATTTTGAACTGAGTGAGGAGGATCCTCTCAAACTTATGTCTTGCCTAAATTGCTTGGTCCGTTCATAAGGAAAATATTTAACATCTAATAATTACATTATTATTATTTTTACATTTGAACTCATTAACTAGCCTTATCCAACAAGCAGATCATCAGCCCAAGAATTTTATGTTTAATCTCACCTTATTTTTTTGTTTTTACCTTTTATCATTCTCTAACATCCCCCATCTCAGCCTGCCTCTTTACTGTGTTTATGAATCACCCCTTTGTGAGATCTCCTGTTTACTATTACCACTGTAGCATAAAGTGACACCCTACCCAAAACATTTGCAATGGATATTTTATTCTTGAGTTTGCCTCTTTGATTGCATTGTAAGACCAGTTAATGTTCTTCTTTCAGTTTAGTTGCGTTTTGTCGCCCTCTCCTGGTCATTTTTGAGTAAAAGTTTTTTTCCCCATCAAATTTAGATAAAGAACAGCCTTAACACAGTTATCAGTTATAAACTTTAAAATCTGGGATGTGTTGCAGGGTATAATACTGATAAGATTGACCTTAATATTAGATTCAATTATTTTGATTATCTGCATTGCTTAGTTTGATTTAAAATGTGCAAAAGATGTAATTACATTCTTTATCTGGAAGAGGGGAGAGTTAGCGCCATAACTGCAAGAATCCACTAGGGGCACTAGTGCGCTCTTTTCCGACACGCAATACAAGTAAGTGAAAGCCGCGAATTCCTTTCGTGATCATTCCTCTTACAATTTTCCCTTTTTAAAGGTAATTAATAGGATACATTTTTTTAGGAGAATGACATGTGGATGAATGCTAGCCCTGTATGTGAGTGTTTGTATCTATTTAGTTTGTTTTGTGTCACGGAGTAGTTTATTTTTGCACTGTGATGTGTGAATAGTGTCAAACTTAGCTCTGTTGCTAACAGCAGTAGGCCTCATGTTCCGTTATGACATCTGGCAGTTTGATTCGTTTAAATAAGAATAATAACTTATGATTTCTGTGAGGTAGTACAAGTAATGTACTTTTTTCATAATTTTGATGGGAAATATTTATATTTTATTATAAATTTAGTTCTGACTGTACTATAAAAACATTTAAATAATTCATAATAAAATGCTTTAATGTTGTTAAATAAATTTAATGTACAATACTTTAAAAGTAGTTTTAAATAACTTGCAGTTAAATTTGTTATAAATTATAACTTGCAGTTTACAAGTCTAAATTGTATGAAGAGATGCCTGTCATATTATCTTTGCCAATACAAAGATAATGTGACTACAAGCTGCCTTAATTTGCATTTTGCCATTTTCACATCTTTGTACTTCTAATATTTTTGTATTGTTTTCTGAAACACACTCAATACAAGTAAGTAAGTGAAAGAGCAGTGATTTCGTCTCGTGATCATTTCTCTTACAAGCAGCCTTGGTAGCGCTAAAGAAACACAAGTGTCCAACCATAACATCTCACCTTATAACAACTGAAAATTCTCCTTACCTTACTTTTCTCACCCCTGCCCTGCCCCTGCCTTGCAACCGTGGCTCGTCGTCTTGTGATCGGAAGGTGTAGGTTCAGTTCCAGCTTTCTCCTGCCACATGTCGATGTGCCCCTGGGCAAGGCACTTAACCCCAAATTGCCTACTGAGCTGTGTATCGGTGTATAAATGTTTGAGTGCGAATGGGTGAATGTGACTAGTGTAAAGCACTTTCAATGGTCAAAATGATTGGATAAAGCGCTATATAAGTTCAGTCCATTTACCATTTATATGTGTATCTATAGATATAGATACAGACTCAAGACCAAAGAATTGTTGGATACTCATTCTTTGGAGCGGTCTCTTCCTCAAAGAGGTCTGTAATTATCTCTTCATCGATGAAGCGATCAAGGCTTTGCGGAGAGCGTCGTATGCATGTGTGTAACTCATTGTTTAGTTGTCGGTCACCTAATACAATACAGAATAAAAACTCTTCACAAAGTGGCTTTAACTGCAGGCAAGTGGTCCGACAGGCTCCACCAATGCTCCTCAGAATTCTTTTTTTTTTTTTTTTAGATTTGATCGTATAGTTTAAACAATAAATACAACACATTTCCCAAAACAAAACATTCTGTTCTGTTTTGTTTGTTATCTCTAACTTTTACATTTCCTTCACTGGAGGGTGGAATTAGCTCCACAGCATCATTTGTTGACACACTGTGATTTGGTCTGTCACTGTCTGACAGTGGGAGTAAAGGCATACTGTCATACTGGAATTTGTTATAGTGAGTTTGTGTGGTAGTTGGCTTAACTTCACATGGTGTATTAAGTGTTCTCAAAAGGTCTATGCCAGACAATGGCACTCCTGTACAAAATATTTTGGTTTTGTCCACCTGCCCCATTGTGGAGCCGTTATGGCGGGAGGTAAGTAATCCATTTTTCTCCAGAGCCCCGTTATCCCTGAAGGTCTCTAAGTCATAGCTGAGTTTCAGTTTGGGTTGGTTGACATTGTGGAGTCCCAGTCCAGCTCCAATCAAGTTTGTAGCTCCGGTGTTCTGTCATACCTCATAAATCCAGCATACCTTGTGGTAATGCACATGTGCACATCGATGTTAGGTTTCTTATAAATCTGTCACACCTGTAGAAGTTTCATTTTGTGTTTTATTTCTCAGAAGTTTGTCACTCTTACAGTTTTTATATGCAAAAAAAAAATATTGCTCTGTCTTGTATGATTGTAATTTGAAAATAGGTATGCAAATAGGACTGCTTGAGCTCCCGAAGGAACTAAAGGGTTAAAGAAAAACATCATGATTACACTTAAATAGTTTTCCATTTTGTTTATGTAGTTGTGTGTTTTTCGATGTGGGGTTGGGGTGGATAATTGTGGGTTTGTTTTTGTTGATCTGTACATCACTTTGAGCTGCTTTATATGAAAGGTGCTTTATATAAATAAAATTGATTTTATCTTAATGTAGGGTTGAACGACCTCATATTTTTTAAGGTTGACTACAACATGATAAAAGTTGAGTTGATTAGTTGGTGGTCCGGTCCTGCAGCATGGTTAGGATATTCCTTATTCCGATTATCTCATCCGACTGGTTATGTGCGTGGTGGACATTTCTGCAGACACAAGGACAACCGGGTCACTGGACCTGGACCAGAACCAGAACCGAACCTCATCCACTCCTCATTTTTATTGAGTAACAGCCTATACTTTTGACAACATACTCTGAATAATTTGTGGGCTTCTCCAGCAATCTTCATCAGCTTAAGCCCATTGGACCACCATGATGTGCCATCTTTAAACTCCTCTTCCTTTTCCTCTGGTAGCAACCTAGAAAGAAGAAATAAAATGGTTGCTATGTTTTTTGATGCTCCTAACTAAGGCACACACAACATGCTCTCACACAAACACACACATTTACTTACCTCCCGCATTGGTGTACTGGGTTTAATAACAATTTTATCATTTTCAATTAGTTCTGCTAATGCTACAAATTCAGCTTCAGTAAATTGGGCTCAATTGATCTGTTCTGAAATTTTGTTTAAAAAACTCAAGATCTTTTCTGATTAGAATTTTGATTTCAGGAGGCAATTCTCAAATGGGAGGAGACCAGATGGATCTGTTAGTGAACGGCTGAGGCTTTCTGCTCGGATCAGCCTTGAAAAACTTAGCCAGTTTGACCTATCTGTGATATTGCTGAAGGTCATACCTGCTCTCTAGCTCCACCCACTTGTTTGCTGTGGAAGGGACAAAGGTTAAATCTCTATTCAAAGGGCTCAACAGAGCCACCGAGCACCTAAAATGGGTGGACCCCCTCCTGCCTCCTTCTGGCTTGTGGGGGTGCCTATTTTTTTTGACACACTGTGCCAGTGAGTCAGGATGGCCACTGCGGTGGAGGAGGTCCAGTGGATGCCGTCCCTCTTTGTGGCAAAGCCCTCAGGGAGGGCAGATAGGTGCTCAGCGGCTACCTGCCCCTAGAGATCAGGTGGCACAGCATCGCTTGCTCCCAATGGCTGAGCAGGAGTGCCAGTAGGCAGGACGTTGCCCTCTCCATCAGACTTAAGACCTTGGTTGTCTGGGAAATCAGTTCCAAGCAGGTCCTGGCTTTGATCTGTCTCACTTGCTGGCTCATTCTTTTCCTGCAGGTGGCGGCGCTTCTGTCGGCACTTCAGTCATGGTTCTGCTACCGGCTCGTTGAGTAGGAGCCGGGATCCAGCTGCCTCTTCCCTGTAGTCCTCCCCATATGGCGACCAGCCAGTCGGGATGGGGTCTGTCATGGTGGCCACCAACATGATGGTCCTGCCCTGCTGACCAGCCAAGCAGGCCTTGTAATGGTCCCTGAGGATCAGAAGGGTGGTGAATGTTCACTGTCTGGTGTTCCCACTGGTGAGCTCTGCAGTGGACACCGAGGGGAAAGCAGGAAAAATGTCTGACAGACGTTTTGTCAGTCTTTGCAGAGAGGGCGGGTAGCGCGTTACGTCAGAAATATATTTCCTGATGTATTTTCATAGTCCTTGGGACAGATTTCAGGAATGAAGGAGCAAGTTCCCCGCATGTAGCGATATTCTCCTCTGTCACTTCAAAAACCCTAACAGATGAGTGCTTTGCCAGATTCTCCAGTAGAGCAGAAGCATTTGGAATGTCTGTGCCATAGGCCTCCACACGATCTGCAAGGTTTTTTAGAGCACCTCCCATTCCTTCAGGAGCTCCTTTCCCATGAGAGATCTCAGTGAAGTTCCATGTCACAGACTTGAACCCTTTCATAAAAGGCACTGTGGATGCTATGTACTAGAATGCTTCCTTATTACAATACAGAGATGTGGGTCCATTGGATAGGAAGTGGATATTTTTTGCCATGGGGTAGTTTGATGTTATGTCCTCCAAAACTGGCTGCAGATTTGCCCATGTAGCAACGGCGTCATACTATAGACTTCCCCACCAGTGTAGTACATCACCCCTGTATGGAGTGTGAGTTGCTGGTGGGATCCACCAAAGTGAGTGTTTTTGATTTCCTTCCTCCATTTGCAGGTGTAATTTTCGCTGTAATCAACATGGACTACAACATTGTGCTGGGATAAAGTTTCTTTCAGTTGCTTAATATGAGTGAACTGGTGCCAAATGTTGTATAAATGAGTAGAGACCCGAGGCAGTTCAGTCTTGGTTAGCTCTACAAGTTTTTCAATATTAGCTACTTTCTTCTCCAGGGTTGTGGTTTTGATGTCAATCTTAGTGTAAGTGCCATCCTGCACTGCAATGTGGAAACACAGAACCCAACCATTGGCATATATTTAGGGACTGTACAGATATAAGATAATATTGGATAGAAATACACAGAAACATTGAAAATATGCTTAATATAAGAATACCTTTTAAATTCACCACCTTTATTCTGGTATCACAGAATTTTTACCTGACAATGCAAAATATTTGTATCAGATATTAATTACAGGATGGAGAGACCAGACGCTGGGTCCTCCTTGATGAAATGTATCAGATGGAAAGATTAACATTCTCAATCCATCTTCAGATGAACAAGTTCACTATCTTAAGGTCTGAATGGATGTTCTGTGTTAACCAAACACAATATGTAAGAATATTTGATTGATAATTAGTAAAAGGAGAAGGATCACCTTTCACTAAGTATATATAACTTCTTTATGGTTAGGTATGTGAAAGTAACATAAATGTAAATGGTAAAGAGAAGGAATTTTGTAATTGATCCCAGACTGGATCTGTGACCTGGAGGTGCAATCAAGCTTTTGTAATCTTCTCAATGCTTCATAAATAATTTTTAAAAAAGGTAAAATGCACAAACTGCATTCTTTGATTTAATTTAATACAATTATAAAATTTTTCCCATAATTGGTCCAAAGCAAATGGTGCAAATTGTCTGTGTGTATGAAATAAATTATTACTCATAAACCAATGTGGCAGATTCTGTTCTACATTCACAAAATAATATTTGTGTTCGACTAAGTCCAGAACATTTGGAGAAAAACTAATTCACACACTTTAAATCATATTTTTCCTTACAGAAACAATTCAATGCATGAATGTGCTGATGCCAATGACAAGCCACAGTTACTGCTAATCAATAGTAACTCTAAACAGGTGAGTATTAAGCCTTCATTTAAAGGATCTGTTTTGTTCTGTTTTTTTTTTGTTTGTTTTCTGGAAGTTTGTTACAGATTTGTGGAGCATAGAAGCTGACTGCTGCTTCGCCGTGTTTGGTTCTATTTCTGGGGATGCAGAACAGACCAGAACCTGAGGGGTCTGGAAGGTTGAAACAACAACAGCAGATCTTTAATGTATTGTGGTGCTAAGCCGTTCAGAGATTTATAAACTAACAACAGTATTTTAAAGTCTATTCTCTGAGCTACAGGGAGCCGGTGGAAGGACTGGTGTGATGTGCTCTAACTTCCTGGTTTTAGTTAGAAAGCAAGCAGCAGTGTTCTGGATCAGCTGCAGCTGGAGGTTTGGTTTTTTATTTATTTATTTATTTTTTTTACCTGTAAAGACTCTGTTGCAGGAATCGACATGACTAAAGATAAACACATGAATGAGTTTCTCTAGGTCAGTGGTGCCCAAAGTCAGTCCTCAAGGACTGGCATCCTGCATGTTTTAGTTTTCTCTCTTGTGGTAGTAACAACCTTTTCAGCATGTCAATGTTCTTCTTAGGCCTTTTAATGAGCCATCATTGGATCCAGGTGTGTTAAACTAGGGAGAGAACTAAATCATGCAGGTTGCCGGCCCTCGAGGACTGACTTTGGGCACCACTACTCTAGATCTTGTCCTTTAATCCTGGAAATGTTCTTCAGGTGATAGAAGGCCAACTTTGTAACTGTCTTTATGTGGCTCCTGAAGGTTGAGGTCAGAGTCCATCACTACTCCCAGATTTCAGGCCTGACCATTGTTTTCTAGCTGTGTGTTAAACAAAAATAGAGTTGTGATCAAAACTTTTGGATTAAAAAAAATGTTTCAAACCAAAAAAATATTTCAATCAAATTGTAAGAATTGTTTTTCTTACAATTTGCAATTTAACAATTTAACGTGTTGCAATTGGTTAGCGCTGACTAAAGCAGATGACTCCCTGAGATCTCAGAACTCGGTCCCGAACTGCAGGGCTTCGTGACGGGACACAGAATGTGAATGGTAAGTAATCTTCACAAAATTACACCGTTTAGCAGCTACTAAAGTGTCCATCCTGTTTCAAAGAAGAAATCTTACACAACTTATGACGGCAGTCACATATTTTGTCTGCCGCGATCCCCGGTAGCATATTGTGCTAGCTAATGTTAGCACTAGGTCAATGGTACTTAACCTGGGTTCAATTGAACCCCGAGGGTTCGATGAGTCGGTCTCAGGGGTTCGGCGGAGCCTCTGCCGCGGAGGTAAAGACACAATTGTGTAAAGTCGTAATGATGCGCCCCGCTTTGCCATCACTTGCTGCAGAGGATCATGTTACATTGCTTAGCCAATCAGTGCTGCGGAGAAGCACTGATTGAAGGAGATCCACTCTCAGCATGGATTTGAAATTGTGTCTTGAATTACTTCAGCAAAGTTCACCATTTTTACCAAATTCTGTAGCTTTCGGTGTGCTTCTAAATATGCTCCTTAGTCACATCTTTTTGGGGTTGCTACTGCCTCATGTGCCGTGGGGGTGGTAACACAACTAATATAATTACATTACTAAATCAGAATACCGCAAAGTCTTTATTATTTATTATAAATTTTTCATTCTCTTAAGAATGTAGAGCTAATTAAATGATCTAAATAAGACCTTAAAGTGATTATAGTTTCTCTTGATGGTCAACCTGTTGAAACTGGCATATTTTAAATACCTTGGGTCGTTCCTGGACAGTCAGCTCAACTTTGCTGAAAACACTGACTATATATTTTTTGACGAACTGTTCTCAGAGACTCTACCTTTTAAGAAAACATAGTGATCTATGTGACTGTCGTCATAAACGGTATAATTTTGTGAAGATTACTTACCATTCACATTCTGTGACCCGTCACCGAACCCTGCAGTTCGGGACAGAGTTCTGAGATCTCAGGGAGTCATCCGCTTTAGTCAGCGCTAACCAATCGGAACACGTCTTGTCCTTAAGCCCCGCCCAGGATGTTCATGTGAGATTCACAAGCAAAATACTTGCGTTCAACCAAAAAACAGGAGCTTCAAAAAAAAAAAAACCTTAGAATCTCAACCAAAAACTTAGGCTAACTAAAAAATTCTGACATGCAAAAATAAGTGTCAAACAAAAATTAGCGATTTCAATTTTAAAAAAGTTTTTAAAGCAAAGTTTTTGTTTTTTTTAAAAAATAACTCTTACAATTTGATTGAAATATTTTTTTTTGTTTGAAACAATTTTTTTTTGAAAATCCAAAAGTTTTGTTCACAACTCTATGTTTTTGTTTGACATGATTTTTTTTTTTTTTGATTGATTGATTGATTGATTTGATTGAATACTACTTTTTTTGTTTGACATGATATTTTTCTTTGGTTGAATACTACTTTTTTGTTTGACGTGATTTTATTTTATTTATTTATTTTGACTGAATAATTGTGAAAGAAATCTAACTCCATACCCAGTCCTGTTCTTGGTGAGTCTGAAAGACACCCCCTACTCTGGGGTACGGGGGGAAGAAAGACACGACCGTTAGACCAGGGGACAAACGTAACAACAGGGGTGGGCGGGATGACGGGGAACATTATGGGATATTTACGAGATATTTACGTCAGTCACACTCAGAAACTCATCTACCAGCCTTGTACCGCGGGTGCGCTCCGCCACCCGTTTGTTAAGACCGGGATGTTATGACATTTATTGCGCGGTAAAGCTACACTTGCACTATAATCATCAACTACTCAGCCGCCCGCCATGTTCAGTCTACCCGCTTACCTGCAGCGCTCTTCCCGCCGTTCGCTTTGAACCAGCAGCTCCCGGAGGAGAAAGGCTGTCGTACTCCAGGCATCGTGCCAGTCATTTTAAGGATGCTTATTGGTCCCCCAAAAACGATGAAAACCCGGGCAATATTATCAATCAATAAAATCCCCACGGCCGAACTTCAAAATTGGACGTTATGCCGCTAAAACGTAGCTTTCATCAACAACTCAGAGGCGGAAGTGATAACTCCGCGCAACACTAATAATGTCCCGGCCGGAACACGGTGCGCTAAATGATAAAACATAATAAAATAATAACAATAAAACATGAAGCTTCGAGGCAGGTAAATTTTCCTCGAGGAATTTGAATAATCGAGGTACTCGAATCACTCGAGGAATCGTTTCAGCCCTAGACACAATACATAGCATTTATATGATGTAACAAGATGCATATAAGAGTGTGTCTAAAATCAATGCTATACGTTGGGCCTGCAGCTCTCATATGAACATCTAAAAGTGGTGCAATAAAAAATAATAATAAAAATAAAACATGTTTAGTTATTCACATATTTCTACTAATAAACTATGCAGAAGTGAAAATATAAATGTCTTCTCTCTGTCTTTTAACAATCTGTGATACATAATGTAAAAAAAACATTACAAGACAACTTCAGGTGTTGGGTAACATTTTTAAAACTTGTTTTTAATTAGTCATGCAGGTAAAAAAGCAAAGGGTCCTAATGGGCTTTCTACCGTTGTACCATTTCACCTGAAGATGGCGCCACATTCACGGCTAAAGAACCAAGCAAAATGCTGAGCAAACAACTTTATTTATTTTACTTGTTTCGAGTATTTACATCTGTTGTTTTACAAAAGGTAGAATGTGACTGGAGTCAGAGTGAACATTTTTATTACTTTTTTTTGTCAAAAGTACAACAGAGTCACCTTTTACCCCATCATCTTCTTCTTTTTTTACTTCACTCAACATTTTAATCACAGTGCAGGTGTCTGTTGTGACACAACAATGTGCTTTGTGAGTGTTGAGCTCAATTCAGGCAGTATTACGCTTTTAAGATATAAAAGACAACTAGGGAGGAATGCAAAGGAGAACACAGTAAGGCTGGATTTCTGTTTTCCTTCCTCAACCTCTTCAATTTATACAATTAGAACGTTTTCTGCAATTAGTGCAACCTGTAAAAATTATCAACATTGTTTTAATGAATTTAAAATGGTGAATTTGGGTTATGTGAAGAAAAACAAACTACTTATTTCACAGTTTAAAGAAACAAGAAAAGAACATTTCAAGATCAACTTTCTTTTTAAAATAAAATCATACAACTCGAGGGGAAAAAAATAATTTTAATAAGTCTCACTTTTACCTTGAAATAGTATTTCAAGGTAAAAATAACATTCAACTCAACTTTATTCTTGATATTAGAACTTCAGTTTTCTTAACATGTGAAATGTATTCTTTACAACCAAAAGGATATTTAAACTAATACTGAATAAAACAAGAATTCAGTTCCACAAGAAGGAAGCTGAGGCAGATTTGTTTCCCAATAAATGGAGGTGAAGGCAATTTATCTCACAAACAAATAAAATTAAATAAAATAAAAGAGTAACTTTTAATCCATCTTTTTAAAGTTTGTTTATGTAAACCTTACTTAGTCCTCTAAAAAGCTTTAATTATTGTTTATAACAGTGAGAAAATTTGTGATTTCTTCCATCTATCTCAACACAAACACATACTGGGCAGTAATAAATGTTTCGTGAATATCTGAATAATTTACAATATCCATAACTGTGGGTGTCGGGATAAAGATTGGACTTCATGAAATTAGTTGTATTTTCCTGAACTGTAAAAAAACATCTAATTTAAAATACTGGCAGCTGTATTTATACAGTCAACAGTAAAATTTACTGTTTTTGGCAATTGGAGACGTTTTTTGACAGTGTGCTTAAGACTTTTTCCCAATGGAAAAAGGGAAATTAATCATATAGACCCACAAATTACACTGAAATAATCTTTAAATACCTTTTAACAACAGGGGATTACATTTAGTCTTTAGAAAAGTTCGTTGCTCTTATTCTGTCTGTCCTTTTTATGTTTTTTGTTTCACAATTTACAGACAGATTTTTGTCTGCATGTGGCTTTTATTCCCCCTCAGATCTCCTCATCTGAAAGGCGTTGTCTGCTGGTGTTGTTGTTTTTCCACGCGGGATTCGGCGGGTACAGATATAATTTCATGCCTGTGCCCACCGTGATGACATGCAGGGCTGGAGCGCCGACTCATCGACGAAGTGCGTTTCTTCCCATCAACGCTCATTTTGGTCCACGCGGCGGTGAAACAGCTGCCTCCTCCACCTCGGTGGAGCCTCGTTGCAGGCAGCAGCCGAGGATGTGGAAGAATGGGTGCAGGGAGGGAGGGATGCTGAAGGAAGAGTGGCGGAGGGGTGTGTGGGCGGCTGAGGAAAATCTCGCAGCAACCTGCAGGGGTTTTTTCTCCAGGTGGTATCTAGGTTACCCTGTGTTGGTGCTTCGCTGTGTGTCAGCGGTGTGTCCCTGCTCTCGCTGGTCATGATGTGGCTGAGCACCGGCCTCCCACCCAGGCTGGCAGGACTTCAAAGGCTATACCAGTTCATCAAGCAGTGTCCCAATGCTGTGATGCTGCTCCGGGGGACCCGCTATGGGCTTGTTGCACATGGGGCACACGCAGCGCACCTCCAGCCATTTTACAAGACACCTGCAAAGAAGAAGAAACACATGTCAATAGAGAATAACATTAGCATTACAAGAAAATTGTTTTCAACCATAGATGATTGGATGGTTAATCATAAAACGGAACAATTTAGTCTGTGGTGGCAAAGTTGGGAAGACCAAGCTTGATAAAACTACTTTCTTATTGTAAATACACTTTATTATTATATTTTTATTTCATTTATTTATTTGTAATTCTTACTATTTATTTCCTTTTCTTTTAGAAATGGAGTTGTAACTAGGGATATCTGAAGTTTAGTATCGGTCGGTATCGATCCGATACAGAAAAAACAGTGGTGAATTGACTTAAAACGTGTCTTTTAAAAAATATAAAAAATAAACACAGACATAAATGTACTGAATTATAAATTTATTTAATAACTCTGCACCAGTACAGCACGCTTAAATAAACCAGTAGTTTGTTCAAACAGGTAAAGACAACACAACTTTAATTTGTTCAGCGAGTGCAATTAGGAATTCTAAATGTAATGTAAAATAAATTATAAAGTTGACTTCGCTCAGAGCTAAAAGTATAGAATTAGACTAAATAGATCCGCCCATATAGATTGGCGACATTGTCACTGATACACAATCTTTAATTTTTCAAGATTTAGTTGTCTCTCTATTTGAAATGTTTGTTTTATCATGATGCACTGGTCTACTTTTCTCTTCTTCTTTAGTATTGAAATTGGCCTTATGATATGTTTTGTGATCTACTTTTTGGAAATGTATTTAATTTAAGGAATCATATAAACGTCACCTATTATCAGTTTCTTTTTTATGTCGACTGGTAATAAGGCCAACTAAATGTTAAGTTTGAATGAGTATATCACTGGTAATCTGTTTTAATTTGGTACTGGTACCATAAGTAGTGAAACCTGGCCCTGGTTTCCATCCTGCATTTTTCTGCCTGAAAACAAAAGTGACATCTAGCTATATGGGCAATGCACAACATACCTTTAAAGAGAAGAGAAACAAACAAAACATAAGAGTCATGGATTAGTTAGCTGCTCTTAAGCAATCTTATTTAATTCCCAATCACACGATGTTAAAGCCTTAAAAACCCTTGTCTCTTGCTTCTGACCTCTGACCTCCCCAACAACCCAGACAGATTTAGCTTTAGCAAGTCGCGTGTGAGGTGGCGAGCAAGGACGAAGAAAGACTCCACTGTGCTTCTACTCACTTCCTGTGGAAGGCATGTTGGCATGGTAACACCCCCAGCTCGTCTTTCACTTTAAAGTCCTCCAGACACACGGCACACGTCTGCTGCAAGAGTCGCAGACGAAACAAAGTGAGAACTGACAGTCATTGCAAAACTACCCCCAAACACCAGGCAGAAATTAAACCTACCCCATGAAGATTTAATTTTTTCGGATCTCCTTTCAGCACCACCTGTAGAGGTAACAAACGCACACCTTGAAATGTGATGTGTGGGATTCGCCATGCTGCTAGTTTATACTTCCTGCCTTACCTCTCTGTATCCAAAGCGTTCACTCTGTGCTTGGTGGCGCAGCTTGCTGTCAACGAGGGGAAAAAAAAATTCAATCAATCAACTTTATTTGGCAGTTCAGAGTGCTTTAAATCATAAAATCACAAAAAATACAAACTCATGAAACACATAGTCAACAGTTGAAGCATAACATTTTGTCTAGTGGCGTTATTGCACATCAGAATGTTTATCAATATGCCTGGATTTAAAGGAAGCCAGTGTTTCGGCTGTTTTGCAGTTTTCAGGAAGTTTGTCCCAGATTCGTGGCACATAGAAGCTGATTCTCCATGTTTGGTTGTTTTGGATCTGAGAGTTGTGGAAAATTTCAAATTGGTAGAAAATATTCCAACAACAAGAATGTTTATGATTAATAAACAATATTGTAAGTTTTGCTTATAATATTGGCAGGGAATAAAAAAAGAAACTGTACTCTGAAGAAGTCTAATTTCTTTGTACCTTTGCATAGGATGACCCTTTTAAATCTTTTAAAGTTGGTCTTGATCAATAGTTCTCCAGGATTTTTGAAGGTCATTCAAAGTTTTTCTTCCATTGTCTAAAACCTGATCATGACATCATGTTGTGTCCATTATGCAATCCATCACTTTATGTTATAATGTTTTATTTAATTGTTATTATTTTGTAGAGATCAGTTTTTAGTCTGACATTTTTGTATATGGTTAATAAAGCTAAATTTTATTGCTAAATTATAAAACAGGTAAAATATCTATGCTAATCATATGTACTGTGTGTTTAAGAGATTAGTTTTATGTATTAGTCATGTTTTTACAGTAAATTTGTCACAAATTAATCTAAAATCTAGTAGAACAAGTGTAAAAATATATCACTGTTTTCCATATGTAAGAAATAAAATAAAAACAGAATCGTTATTTTCAATGAAACATTGTACAACAAAACTTGGGTGCAATTATCCAAATAAAACAATGTCACTTAAAAAAAATACTATAATTTCTTATATTGCACTTATCCCTTGATAAAAAAAAAATAAAGTCAAGTAAAAATTAAATAGGCATAAAAAAAACAGACGATGGCTGACGGATCTGAATCAAGCAGCTTATTTAGTTCCAGAGTTAAATTGTTAGTGTGTTATTAAAACCCTGACCGAAAGGAGCGCAGACGATCCAGCCAAATTTCCAGTACCGTAATTCCGGCACACTTTGCGCCATCTGAAAAATTCCAACGGTTTCTGACCCAGATACGTTGCGCTCTCCAGCCAATATCTGGTTATTACGGTAATTTCACCCCCGCCGTAGCAGGAAGTGTAATTAATTCGAGGGGCACGGTACATTGCGAAAATAACTTGCTAGGTATTTAAAGTTCCAGTTGTTATGGATAAATGGGCAAATATATTTACTCGCAGGACATTTAAAGAACTGCGTACAATTAAATTAAGCAAAATATATCCAGGCGAAGATTTGAAATTTAGGTCTTTTAAGCAGCTACAGTGAAATAGCTCCTCAGCAAACACTGCCTCGTATTATCAAGCACACATGAAGAGTCGTGGAGCGACGCCCAGAATGCAGCAGCAACAGTACACAGACACACAGCTAATGAGAACGTAAAGTCTTTGAATCACTGCTCCACCCCTAAAAAAAAACCAACAATGGAGAGCAGATCCTTATCGCTTGGCGAGCCTCCGCGGTTCAACTGGCTATTTTTGGCCTCCTGTTTTTGCAGAACTAAACTTAGACCCAAATATCCGTCACTGTCTGCAATTGGGGCCTGACATTATGACTGCAGCTCCAACCTCTGAGACTGGAAGCAAAGATAACGCCTACAAAATTCAAAACGTGAAAAATAAATGCAGATAATATAAAGTGAGAAAGCAGGAGTGAGGAAATGACAGTTATTAGTTGTTTTTCTAGCTTGGTTTATTGTTTACGCCGGCTGCCACTAACAGCGCTTCACATGAACAATGTGAGGATACACAGTTTAAATCCGCTGAGATTTCCCATGGGTGGAAAATGACGTGGAGAAAGAGAAAGGGGGACGGGGAGCGAAGATTTCACTGTTTCATCTGAAAAAGAAAATTAATTTGAAAGAACTGTTGGCAGACAATTTTAGTTGGCATGATTTTTAAAAGGCGGAGGTCGTTGTGTATTTCCTGTCACCTGGCGCCATTTTACAGCATAATCAAGTAACTACGACGTCTCAAAATATTTAACACTGCTTAAATATTTCTTGTCTGTCATCTCAGAAATGAGATTCAGTACTTGTGGAGTAAATATTTTGAGATTTTACTTTTCACAATTTTAATGATTGTGGCTTTAAAGAAAACCAAAAATTCTGTGTCTCAGAAACTTAGAATATCACATCAAAAATGTATGTTTTAAGCAAAAATATCATATGTGTATTTCTATGCATTCGATATTTGAATTACTGCATCTGTGCGGCGTGACATGGAGGTGATCAGCCTGTGGCGCTGCGTAGGTATAATGGAAACCCAGGTTGCTTTGATAGCTGCCTTGTTGGATCTGGTGTCTCTCATCTTCCTCTTGACAACAGCCCATTGATTTTCTGTGAGGTTAAAGGTAAGGGGAGTTTGCTGGCCAATCGATAACAGTGTCTCAAAACCGTGGTCACTTAACCAGCTTTTGGTTCCATTGGCAGTGTGATCAGGTGCCAAGTCCTGCTGGGAAATAAAATCAGCATCTCTGTATACAGCTTATCAGCAGAAGGAAGCATGGAGTGCTCTAGTGTTTCTTGGTAGATGCTGCATTGACTGAGGACTTCAGAAAACCCAGCGGGCCAGAACCAGCAGATGACATGGCGACCCAAACCATCACACACTATGGAATCGTCATGACTGGGATTTTATGTCTCTGAGCTCGTTCTAAAAAGTTAGGTACCATAATTTCCCAATTCAACACTTGTACAGCTTTTCCTAACAAGTTTTCCTTCCACTTAACTTTCCATTATTATGCTTAAGAACAGCATGGTGAATAGCCAGCTTTTTAAGATTTCCCCCTTGTGGTTAGCCCTCCTTCCACTTAACTCTGTTGATAATATGTTTGTGTTAAAAAAGAATTTGTTTTCATTTCTTTTTGTTAATTTTTCTGAATTTTCAGTTTTCATTATCTTTAGGCTTTAATTGTCAAAATTCACATCTAAAATTTTTGAGTTTGCATGTAAAAAATCTTTAAATGAGTTTCACTTTTTGGATTTAATTAGTTAAATAATTAAACTTTTTGATAATATTCTAATTAACTGAGATGCAGGTTTGGTCTCCAGATTATTTTAAATACTTTAACTTTGCTGTGTACAAATTGTGCCATTTTAGAGCCTGAGTCAACTTCTCACATGAAGTAAATATGAGAAGTAAAAATAACTCCTACTAAAAACCCAAAGCATAATTTCACATCTCCCTGCTGAGTTTGCTGGTCCTTAACGCCAGAAACGAGGCTCAGCAGCCTCAAACAGTTTCATAATCTACAAATATCTCTGTAGTTTTCACTGCTTAGCTTTGTCTGTCAGCTTTCAGAGGCTGATTTAACACTTTCTGCCGTTCAGTGTTGAGTCCTTGCAGTTTGTTTTCAGATGACTCACCCTCTTTTCAGTCCAGCCTGCTTCAGCTCTCTGATGTGAACCCTTCACATCAGAACCGCTCCCCGACCACACTTTAACTCGGCCTCGATTCGCAGTGGAAACAAAGTCAGCTTCTCGACATCGAGGCAGAGCGCAGAAGGACGTTCATCTCAGTCTCTTAACAATTTCAACGGCGAGCGTTTGTTGTGCTGCGAGGATGAGCGGTTCACGGCCAGAGTTTTTCTTTTCTTTCCTGAGAATCCGCTGCCTCTGTTTCTACCCTCACACTGACCTCCAGCATGACCTTTCTGCTGTTTGATTGAATTTCCTAAAACTCTTCACGCTGTTTTTGTCTTCTGTGAAGCAGGAAACTTTCTAAACCACTTCAACTGCGACATACAAAGAAGACTTGCTTCGTGTTTTTAAGGCTTCTCTGGCAGAAAACTTGACATCTTTTTGAATGTGTTGCAGATTATTATTCATTTATTATTATTTAATTCACCATCTTTTTGAAATATAAATGCATGTAATCAAAAACAAAGAACAACTGGAGCAGGTGAAGGTGTTGGCTGTTGGTTGCAGTCAGAAATTTTGCATTTTCATCCTTTTGCAACACTGAAAAAACACAACATTTTACCAAGGATTCCTGCTCTACTTTCTAGTAGAAATATCGCAGTACACTTGAAATAAGATAATAACTTGCAAGTAACTTTTCAGCAAGAATTAAGAGTCAATATTTCCTTAATTTTGATGAAAAAGTACTAGTTACAATAGCAGATAATTTCACTTATTAAAAGTGAAATAATCTGCCATACTCATCAATATTAAGAAAATGTTGATTAACCTTCTAATTCTTACAAAAGAGTTGATTGTAATTTATTGTCTTACTTCAAGTGTACTAAAATATATCAGACCAAAAATACTTGATAAGATTTTGTGTTTTTGTACTGAAGTTAAGAAGGAAAAATAATTTAATTTCAGGAGAATTTTGTGGAAAGACTTTGACTAGAAAAACCTGCAGAACAGCAGCTCCTGCTCTTCACAACCCAGCATGTTTTGTTCCTCATGTGTTTTAACAGGATTTTATGTAACACACCAACGAAATGTAGGTCAATCTTTTTAAATGGCAGGAAAAGCATAGATGGTTTTCCAAATTTCTACTCAATAAATATCTGAAAAGTGTGACGTACCTTCATTTTCACCCTCTTTGAGTCAATTTGCTGAAAGATTTTTGCGGTGGAGACTCAATTTTTTAAATCATTTTCTACTTCAGAACATAGTTGAAGCTTGGTCAGGTTTCAGTTGAAGGTTGCCCGGTGTTTAGCTCCATCCATCTTCCTGTCAACTCTGATCTGATCTTATGTACATAATGGAAGCAAAACGGGATGCAGCTGGACACAGCATTTTTGAAGGTTTCTGACTAAGCCTGTCACAATAAGCAATAAATCACTTAATCACAAGATAAATTAAAACAAGCTTGATACTTTCCATTAGCTTGATTGTTTTTATTGTCTCTCTTTCTACAAACAACTGGATGACGAAAGGCTTCAATCTGCTCTTTTTCAAAGGACAATTTTGTTTAGAGTGATTTCAGTATCCATTTTATTTGTTGTTTTGGTTGTTTTATTTATTTTGGATTTTTAAAATGTCTTAAAGTCCCAGTGTTAAATGTTCATTAGAAATTGAAGTTTATTCATCTTTGAAAGGATGTACTTGCCGTTGTTTTTATGTTACTTAAAAATGGTCCCAAATCAACAATATTATTATTTATTGCAATGACTTCCAAGACAATTTGTTGTTCAGCAAAATTTGTTATTATCACAGGTCTACTTTTGACAAAATCCTCCAAGTTTTCACATGTGACTCCAGTCTTGATGCAACAGCACTGGCCGCTGGTTTATTTTAGTAAAATAAAACAGAGACCATTAACTAAAATGTAGGAAATTTTAAGTGGTGGCTAAACCAGGCCTGTGAAAATTCTTGATTTTAAAAAGCCAAGATTGCATTTTGTTCTCTTTTGATTTTACATCTTGAAAGGTGATTTATAACAAAAAATAGTTTAACTTTGAAGAAAAAACACAAAAAATTGATTTCCAAGGTTGAAACTTCACCAGTTTAAGAAATAAGATCAGATTCAAGTACAAATACTAACTTCTGAGTCGTATTTCGTTCTTTTGTCTGAAAAGTTGAAATTGTTTTTATTCCTTAAACTGGGAACAATAAAAGTCTGTAAAAGGCAGACAAAGAGAGCCTTTGACTCTTCACTCTTTGAAGTAAAAAATAAATAAAACCAAACATCACAAACTCACACCCAGGATTGCCAGAGACACTGGTTGAGAGAGCAAAAAACCTTGAATGAGATGATTCACCTGCTCTATAAATAAATTCACAATCACACTTTTAAGAAAGATTGCAATCGTCTAGTTAATGCAGCTGAAGGAAGTGACTCAGTGACTGTGACTCATGGACGAGAACTTCGAGGAAAACAGAAGCGATGTGAGCGTTTAACAACACATCCAGGGGTCAAAGGTCTGTCGGACAACAAATCCGTTCAAAGATGATACCTTATGATTTCTACCAGATACTGACCGGGGTAAACCAAAACTAAAAATGCAACAACAAGGCAAACAATCCAGATGCTCTTCAGTAATGGTTTACTTTTTAAATTATTCATTAAAATCAGATTTAAGATCAAATTAAATTACATTTAAAGGGACCTATTATGTAGAAATTCATATTTTGTATGTTTTTCTTCTTCCTTTTGAGTCTCTGATGCTTCTAAAAACAGCCAAAAGACACTCAGCTGTTTTTTTTAGCAATAGGTTGATGTTTTTTGGTGTCTGGGAAATGAAACATTTCAAAAACCTCGACGGGCTAGCAAAGCGGAGCTCCAGCACATTTAATCAGCTGGTTTTACTGCTGTACAATGGCTGCTGGAAAAGACAAGAGTAATGTTGTTGACTTAATATTCAGAAACCACTTGCTGCATTCTGGTTGGTTGTGCAGGAGGCACAACTTCTGCTAATCAAAGATGTGTGATTGTATAATTGTGCATGCGTTTGCTGCCATTTTCACATGCGAGTGTAAACGTGGAGTTGGGGGCGTGGCCAACCAAAACCTATTTAGATTTAAAGTGACAAGACGCCCCAAAACATCCATCCATTTTCTTTACACCCTTGTCCCTCAGTGGGATCGGGAGGGGTGCTGGTGCCTATCTCTGGCTAATGTTCTGGGCGAGAGGCGGGGTCACCCTGGACAGGTCGCCAGTCTGTCGCAGGGCAACACAGAGACAAACAGCCATGCAGACAGACACTCTCACACCTAGGGGCAATTTGGAGAGGCCAATTAACCTGACATGTTTTTGGACTGTGGGAAGAAACCAGAGTACCCGGAGAAAACCCACGCATGCACTCCATGCAGAAGGGCCGGGGCTGGGAATTGAACCCAGAACCTTCTTGCTGCAAGGCAACAGCTCTACCAACTGTGCCACTGTGCAGCCCCGCCCCAAAACATCTCTTTCTGAAAGGATCTCAGAATAGACTGAGAAGATTAAAATCTCATTATCCAAGAATGATTTTCTGGAGAAAAAATTTTCAAGGAATGTTCTCTTAGTATAATAGGTCCCCTTTAAATGTCTTGATTAAATGTATTTCTTACTTCATGAATTTCAAGAGCCTCATCTCTTGGTTAATAAGGACGTGATGTAACTCCGTTACCGGAAGAGCGATGAATGGAGAGCATCCGCCTCATGTCACTCAGCCCGGACAGGACTTTTGTCCTTTCTGCTTCCAGATGACACATGTCTAAATCCCTTGAAAAGGATTTCATTATCCGCCGGTCTAAAAATATCCCTCTGCAACACCAAACGCCAGGCAATTTGCTAAATACGGAGCCGTCTAGGCAAATCCCTCCCACAGGTGTTGGTGTTTCCTGGTGAGCTTTTGTGTGCCGCCTGTGTGACGGTTGTGTGCGCGCCCACTGTGTGCTATTCAGGCGACAGTTATTCTGAGCTCATCGCTGTCCTCACACATTGTGGCCAGCGGCTTCCTGTTGCCTCACATCCCGTCCTTTGGACACATACGTCTCCGGGTCTCATCGGGGAGTTCACAGTCAACAGCAGGAGAGGTCACCATGTTCTCCTTTGTTTCCCTCCCCTCCCTCACCGCGTTTCTCGCCTTCACACACACACACATACACACACACACACACGCACACACACACGCACACACACACACACACACACGCACACACAATGTCTCTCTGTTAGCAGATTTAAAAAAAGGGACGGATCTGTCAGGCTGTTGATCTCCTGACTCTTCCATCACCAACTCCTCTTGTTTTCTAGAAAATGACTCAATAACCTTTGGCTGAATTGTGATGAAATTGTCACATTTGTTTCTCACATGTCATTAAACGTAATGACTCTGGCATTTTATTTAGTGTTTTGAAGTTACATTGTTATCAATTCATCCACTGTCTACTCCTGCTTATTCCTGTAAGGTCACATGTGGGGCTGGTGCCAATCTCCTGCATGCTGTGAGGGCTCACAGACAGAAACAACCATGTCTGCACCGACACACACCTAGAGGAAGTTTTAGATGTAGTTTTAGATTTACTGATAACCTATGAGTGTGTTTTTGAACTGTGGAGGAAGCTGGAGTACCTGAAGGGAAGCAGAAAAGAGGAAACCAGGAGCTTCCAGCTGCAAGGTAGCAGTACTACTGGCCATAACACAACACACTGTTCCTGTTAATTGGCGTGTTAGGATTGGAAACAATGACATTATATTTGAAAAAACAAAAACTGGAGGTCGTACACCTTGACGTTTCTCATATTGGTCACATGTCAATCAGAAATGTCTCTATAGTTTATTGGGATTTGGCTGTTGGAGTCATTGATCCGAGTCTTTTTACTGATTAATTTTGACAGTTCTTCATTGGAAAATAGCTCAAGTTCAGTCAGACTGCTTCTATGAGATTTAATTTTAAGTCCTACCATGCATCTTAAATCTTCTGCAGCCTTTAGTTTGCTTTGCATTTACCTCATTCTGCCTTCCCATTAACCCTCCACTGCCTTCAATCCCCATGTTGAACGTGGCAGAGGCACACAAAGTGTAAGTAAAAAATGTCTATTAGATTAGCCACTTTAATAGCTTTTGATAAATCTAAAAAATATACAAATTGTTTTTAAATCCATGTCATTTTTCTGTTAAAATAAACATGCAAGCAGCTAATTTAGCTTGACTTTCAGATACAAAACAATATTAATATTATTGCTCATTGTTTTTTGAGTGGTTGTATTTGATCGGTTAAATCACATATTTCTCTTACCTGATGAAATAGCAGCAGAAGATGAGGCTCAAGATGAAGACGAAGATGCCTGTCCCGAAGATGACCATGTAGATGTTGAGGGGCAGGTCCTGGAAGGTGATGGGCGGCATGGTGCACGACTTGTTAGAGTAAACCACTCCCAGACCACAGAAGCACCCTAAGCAAGGACAGAGAGAGGAGTAACAGAATTATTTACATATAGGTAAAAGATGACCTGTTATGCTTCCTTGAACAGGTTAGGATCGGTCTATGCAAAACATGCTCATTACATTTTTTGCATAAAATCATTCTTAGGTAATGAGATGTTCTGTCTATTCTGAGCTCCTGTCAGAATGAACTGTTTTAGGGGCTCTTGTCACTTTAAATCAAAAAAGCTAAAAACATTTACACTCACACGTGAAAATGGATGAAAACAGATTATATAACAGTAGATATTTGAAAAGCAGAAGTAGAGCCTCCTGCACAACCTACAAGAATGCAGCAGGTGGTTTCCGAATGATACGTCAACAACCAAAAAACTTGTCTTTTCAAGCAGCCATTGTACAGCGCAGACAGCGGTAAAACCAGCTGACCAAAGATGCTGGAGCTCCACTTTGGTGACCCGTCAAACGTGACTTAGAAATTGGGAGTTTTTTTGAAACGGCTTATTTTTCAGACACCAAAAAACAATAACCTATTGCCAAAAAACAGCTGAATGTCTTTTAAAGCTCTTTAAATGTTTTTAGAAGCCGTACAGATTCTAATGGAAGAAGAAAAACGTACAAAATGTGAATTTTTGCAACCCTGTTTATCCCAGTCAGTATCTGGTGACAGGGCTTGACTGGGGTTGCTAGGCAACGGCAGAGGGCCAGTTAATTGTGACACAACAATCGGGATTTTAAAACAACTCATTTTCCAGATAACAAAAAAACATTAAGTTATTACCAAAAACAAAAAGGCTGTGTGGTTTTTCTCAGCACTTGTTTTTAGAAGCAGTTGAGATCCAAATGGAAGTAAAAAAACACGCTTAAAGTAAATTTTGTATAATAGGTCCCCCTTTAAAGAAGAATGTGCCTGAAAAAAAAACTGAATGCAAAGAATGTCCATAACAGACTTTGTTGTTTGAAATATAACTAACCACATGTGTTTAATTACAATGTTTCTCTGTCCAGACACCAAAAACATACGGTCAGAGCAGCATTTAAACTATTCTAAAAATGTCATAATTCATTTCTCATTCTTTGTTTTCATTCCTAGGAGCCATACTTTCCTTTCTTTTTTTCTTTCTTTTTTGTATTTGTGGTTTTATTATTGTTTGAAAAAGTTTTGCCATGTTCTGTTTTTGGTTTGTGACATTAGGGTTTTGCCACATCAGTTCGTTCCTTTGTGTTTAATTTCTTATTTTAATATTATTACTTCTTGTGGTCCTTTGTGCATTTTTGCTTTATTCACTTATGTTCCTCTGTTTCCCTGCTTTCATTCTGCCACAGCTGTTCCTCATCACCTCCAGTTAGCTCCTTCATTGTTCTGCTCCCCTGCCTCCGTATTTAAGCTTCTGGTTTTTGATTGTTCCTTACTGGATTCCTCAGTTACTCTGCCTCCGCTCTTCCTGCGATTCTCGCGGAAGTTCTTCTGTTATTTATTGTTTAAATCAGGGTTTCCCCCAGAAAAATTGCTAATCCCGCAAAGACTGAATGTGACATTTCCTCTTGTCAAATTCACTTAGGATTTTTATTTGGACTTTTGCTGCTTCTTCGCTCATTTTTGTCAAGAACCTGGACATTTTCAGAGGAATGTTTATTTTTTTTACGCCTTTTGAACCTGACCTATGATTCATTCAAAGCTCTACTAAACTCCAGGAATAAAACACTGTTATGTCAACCTACATGATATTGACAAAAGGATTGGGTTGTCCCTCCAAATCATTAAATTCAGGTATTTCAACCACCTCAGTCACAACAGAAGTATAATTTAATCGGAAATTCTGACTTCCCAGTTTCTAAAAATCAACTGGAATGCCCTCCAAAGTCAGATTTCCCATTAGAAAGCTGGGAGAGGTTTGTAAAGTACACAAAAATTTTACTCAAGTATTTACTCAACTACTTCAACTAATCTTTACTCAAGTAAAAGTAAAAAGTAGCCATCCAAGAAATTACTCAAGTAAGAGTGAGTAAAAGATTTACTCAAGTACTCAGTAACTGATCAAATGATCAATAATTTAATATTTTTTAAATGACATAATCAGATGGACAAAAACATAAAATTAAGTGGAAATTTTGATATTTTAAGGATGAAAATGACAATAATTCATATAAGTAATAAAAAAAATGGTAACACTTTATTTGAAGGGGGGTGAATAAGACTGTCATGACACTTTCATAAACATGTCATAACACCTGTCATGAACATGAATAAGCCTTCATGAATATTTATGACTGTTGTCATGAAGCGTCATTCGGTAAATTATGACACTTTTAATACAAAGTTGACATTATTCAAAATGTCTTTGTTATGACAACTTGACATTAACCAAGAAATCATTACTGATATAAATTTGTTATAAAAGTATTACTGATTGCACTTTAAAAATTAGTTAACTTTATGTTATTAAAGGTAAAGTTTAAACAGTAATGATTTCCTGGTTAATGTCAAGTTGTCATAACAAAGACATTTTGAATAATGTCAACTTTGTATTAAAAGTGTCATAATTTACCGAATGACGCTTTATGACAACAGTCATAAATATTCATGAAGGCTTATTCATGTTCATGACAGGTGTTATGACATGTTTATGAAAGTGTCATGACAGTCTTATTCAACCCCCTTCAAATAAAGTGTTACCAAAAAAATAATAAAATCAGGCAAAAGAAAATTTGTCCGAGTCAGTGTCTTTCAATAAAAATTTTATGAAACTTTAAAAAAAAACTGCAGGTTTGTGTCTAGTGAATTTTTAGCTAAAATGTGTTTGTTTTTCAGTCAGTGGGTAAAAAAATCCAGAAATTTTACTCAAGTAAGAACAGCGATACTTCATAATAAAATTACTGAATTAAAGGTTAAAAAAAAATACAGCATAGCAAAAATACTACTAAAAGTACATTTTTTCAAAAAGATAACTTAAGTAAATATAACTGAGTAAATGTATCTAGTTACTATCAAACTCTGGCAACTATAACCTGAACAAATCAAAAGTGAAGACAATGAAATATTAAAAAGACATTTATAAGAATTAATGCAACCAATGAGTAAGGGCGCTGCCATGTTGAAATCCTGACTTTTTAACTAGAACGCTGTTACTTTATGACTTCCCAGGTACCCGAATGCATCACAACATCCATTTTCTAGGGATGCCCTCTGCTTCTACAAACATTTGTGAAAGAATGGGTCACTCTCAAACGTTCAATTAATCCAGAAAGTACAGAAAGGAAGTTTCTGATTTTAAAGGGACAAAGCTGTATGAGTGCTTGCACTTGAAAATTAACAAGCAGTGCACTTACCCTGAGAACAACCTCAAGTTTTCATAAGAGAGGAAAGGGGGAGGATAAACAAACACAGAGAAAAAGGCAGCAAATTAAACAGTGAAGAACTACAGCAGTCGGTATCTGCATGAGGCTGATTTTAGGGTCACGTTAACCCAGTGAGAGATAATGAGTCAGAGGCCGCTGAAATAAGTTTCCTTTGATTAGACTGAAGGCTGAGAAACTCTCCGGCTTTTCCGTCAACACATACAGCAGCTAATGCGTCTTATTAGCTCACCTTGCCTGAGAGGTAAGGCAGTAATCAGTGAAATCAGTCTGTGGCGTCTTATAAGAGATCTCCAGACTCCTGCTCCTAAAAACTGTCTCACAAGAGGCGTCCTCTGAGGTCGCTCCTGTCCACAGTAACACCTTTACACAACGATTCTTTATTATGACAAACTGTTCTTTTTACATCAAAACTGTCAGTCTAATTTCCCTTCGGGGTTATTACGGTTTTATGTAATTCGGTTTAATAAGGACTTTTGCCTGAAAGAAAGAAACGGCAAACTGCGTCTCCTCTGTAAGTGTGAATGCGGTCTCAGTTTTTATTTATTTTGATGGATGATGGAGAAGGAAGGCATGCAGACGGATAGGTGGATGCAGGATGGAGGAGGAAACTGTGTGACTACACAGTCATTTACATACAAATCAGGTCTACAGCAAACACTGAAAGTCAGATACACAAACAAAAAATCTACAGTAAAACAAGATGTGTTTGTAAGCACATCAATGTTAGTTACTTCCTCCTGAAATCGGAGTATAAATTACAACGCTCTGTTGAGGAAAAGACTGCAAATAATAAAAAAACACAAATCCAAGCGAATGAAACCTGGAACCAATTAGAGCAGGGAGAAATAAACATGTTTCATTTTGGCTGGGATTAAGGCAGCAAGATATTAGACGTACTTGCAACATGACATAATGTTGGCGAATGTTTTGCTTGGGGTGCAGACACAAGCCTCAGTGAGAAATCAGTCCAGCTACTGGAAAAATATAAAATCTGGGGTCTGAAATAATTAATTAGATGAGCTGATTAATGAAATAATCACCAGCTAATCTAGTAATCGATTGATCAGAGTATACAGACTGCGGTTTGCTGAAAGAACAACACAGTCAGAGCAGTGATTAAAACAAAACAGTACAAAAAATACTTAAATAATAATAATAAAACCCTCTGTATTTAAATATGTTCTACCTAGAACTCCTCAAGCAATAGCTTTGTTCAAATTAAAATTAAAACACCTTTTCCTGTCTTGGGCCTTTGTTTGATATCTAATTATTATTATAAGTCAAAAATAAATCAACGGTGTATTGATGTTCAGTCAAGCAGAAAGGTCTGAGCTTTTTCACGTGTTGATGCAGGAAGTATTTGTTTTAGCTGTTTATGCATCCTTTAAATCCCATCCTTTTCCAAACTGCACAGCCTCCATCCACACATCTCTACTCTGGCTTTTAAAAAACAAAGTTAAATAATGAGAAACACATGGTTCATTGTAAAATATCAGCTGCTTTAAGACAGTTCTGCTCGGGGAATATCCCTGAGGATATGACCTCAGCATCCCCACCCCAGGCTGGATGCACACGAGGATGTGAACATGCAAACAAACAGACGCGTCGACCTCGTTTTCTTCCATCACTCAGTCGATCTTTGGGCCTCACACAGAACATCTGAAGACACAGAGGCACACAAACGCCGAAGGACGGACTGAAGGATTTTGTGGCTCTTGTATTCATGTCAGTGCACAGATGAGGCCAGAAATCAGCTCTGAAGCTGCTGCAGACTCACACGCCAAATGTAGGTCATATTAGCAAAAGCTTTCATGCATCTTCATCAGGCAGTGGCTAACAGTGCAGGCAGATTTCTTTTGTTTGTTTTCTACCTCTGCATGTGTGGATATCAGACAGCTATGTGTAATATTTTGCTCTGGGTGGAGCCTTGCATGACCACTGACCTATATAACGGCTCTCTCATGAGGCGGCTCGTTGCCATGGCGCCGAGAGTAGCAGATGCAGAGCCAGGACGAAGGCTCTCGCGAGGGAAAGTTCTCATTTTGAGGACAAAGAAAATCTGTGTGAGACAGATTCCTGTGCTGTCATTTTTTATTATTTTTTTTAAGGGAGACTGGGAAGGTCCCTCTGTGATTTGGCGGAGCTGCAAAACACCTCAACGGAGGATGTTTCCCTGAGACGAGATGCCGGTGGGGGTTTGTCCTACATACGCCGATTTCACACAAAGCTGCCTCTGCTGCTGCCTGCGCTGAAGACAGAACTCCACATCAAATATTCAGCATTTCATACGAGAGGAAAAAAATGCAAGCCAGTTCCTGCTGGTCTACAGGAGAAAGTCGAACTGGTCTACCAAATAAATTCAAACGACAACACGTGTGATAAATAAGTAGCAGGAGATAGTTGATAACATGGACAGGTTAAAGTTTATCAATGGAGATGAAGTTTTAAAGTGATACAGGTTCAACAGGGCTAAATCAATTCCTTCTAAATTGGAGAATTATTTATGGCAAAATCATATGCTACCTTAAGTTGTTATAAAAACTATGTTATAACAAATATGACTTAAAAGAAATTTGAATTTGTAATTTAGCGCCTTGCAATTGGCCTCCGTCTCTTTAAGAAGTCCCTGCTCTTTCTGACACTCACCTCATCACAACAATCCTTCTCCATTGTGCCGTTTACAGCACTCTTAGGAGCGTTGGACTCAGAAGAAGCTCCTGTGATGAGCTCAGCAGATGTGCAGTTCCACCATGTGTTTGCTAATTGCTGCTGGCTAGTCTGAAGGAGCTGAGTGAGGGAGTCACAGGGGAGGCGTGCTCTGTGGGGGCGGAAGCTCGGCTGGAGACTGCAGCTCCGAAAAGGAGCTTTGTGTGAACAGGAGGCACCTTGATTCCCCCAAGCGTTTAGGCACCCCACGCTGGTTTCCATGGGAGATTGGAGGATTCCTCAAACATGCCTGAAAGAATCAAAGGAACACTCCTGGTACGTTTTTAATGTGGGAATAATATAATAACATGATGTAAAAGTAATTTTTATGTCACAGAGTGCTGCCTTTTCCATGCAAGTCCTCCTTGTTGCTGCAGTTTCCAGCCGAGCTTCCACCTCACAGAGCCTCCCTTCCCCCACTCGGCTCCTCCAGACTAGCGGCAGCAGCAATTAGAAAACACCTGGTGGAACTGGAAATCTACTGAGTTTATCATAGGAACTACTTTTCAGTCTAAAACTCCTGGTGTAAACAGCATCATGGCGGAGCATTGTTGTGATGATGTGCTGAAGGGAGACTATCGGAAGGAGCAGGAGCTTCTTAAAGGGACAGAGGCCCAATTTTAAGGCGTCAAATTTTTTGTATGTACAGCATTTTTACAACAACTGACGTTAACATAGCTACTTAATTGTGCTATAAAATGGCTCTATGAGCCTGAAAAAAAAAAAACATAACAATGCCCCTTTAATTATGTGAAAAACTGAAACCTCCTCATACCTGGATGCATAGAGTTCAGCTCTAACTTCCTGATACTGCTTCATTTTTCCAGCAGAGTGTCCCTGCGTGTGCTGCTCTCTGTGTTTGCGGGTGTGCTATGAATAGCAGGGGAGTTGAGCCACACAAAGGGGGAATTGTCTTTTGTCTCAGCACCAACCAACAATCCCCAGACAAGGCTGCTGCATTGAAACATGCAAAGCTAACGGGAAAAGACCTCCAATCCATCATCTCGACGAGCTCTAGCTGTCACAGTGGGGCACCAAAACATTTGCTGCAACAAACAGAGCCGAAATTAGAAGTTCTGCAAACTTTGTCACCACTCAGACACGCAGAGTGCCGCAAGCCCAGTGGTGAAAGTGATAGGTTATAGTTAGAGCGAGTCAGTGTTAACAAGATTACCCTGAGATGTTGCAAAGAGAGCACAAAGACGGGCTTTGTGTGGATCCCCGCTGGAACAGCAGGGGATGAAAATAAAGGATCACATTGATTAAAGAGTTCTGTATCCTGCAAATCAATGCAAACATTAATTAAATTCATAGCAAAAATGTAATGAAAGTGACCTGATTTTGGAACAATGAACCATTTACTACATGATGGGACAGCACACAACTTACCATTTTATGATGTTTTTCTAATTAAAAAATCATTATAAATGCTGTATAATCATACATGCAAATACATTTTATTTGCATACATGGGGCACAGAAATATTTACAGTTTTATAATAATTAATTACTAGACTGCCTAATTAAATTGGAAACATCCCCAATGATCTAGGTCATAATAAATGTTGATTAAGTCAAATTAGGTCATATTTATACAATGAAATACCGCCTAGCAGTGTGTCTCTGGATGTAAATAACAGTCTACTCATCACAATAAAGGCCAAGACAGACAACGGTGTAAATATAAACGAACACTCACCGTTACACCACTGAAACGGGTGCATCAATGCACCAGAGGGAGTCCTTGCCGCCGGGTTCGTGTTTACCAACAAGCCGCAGACGCCTGTGCGGATGAAAGCGCCCAGAAGGCCGGATGACAGCGGACCAGCTGGGTGAAAGGTGAACCAGACAATAGCACCTGATGAGGGGTCCTCAGAGGTGGGAAAAAACGCGTTTCTTTTTACCAAATCCCGAAGCTTTGATGTGTCACATTGCTTGCGCGGATCTTCTCTGAAGAGTCAAGAAAAGCAGAAACGCTGAAGTGTTTTTATATATATTATTATTATTTCTTCATTTCTTTCTGGCTGCTGTGACTCGGTTTTTATTAACAGGCGGCATGGCAGTGACCCAGTGGCGGCGGCAGCATCGATATGAGACGGGAAACTGGAGCGCTGGCTCTGTGCTTTTTGCTCCCGCCCCGACAGACGCCGCCGACGGGCGGGGAGTCCAATCCGCAGCCCGCCTGTCGGCGCGTTGTTGTGACGGGTGGACTGGGCTGGCTTTCAGAGGCAAATCAGCTAAAACAGGGGCCTCAGGGCACCAGAGGGTCCCCCTGGAATAATATCTCCAATTTTAAATGTTCTTTATGTTTAATTAAATCAGAGGTGGGTAGAGTAGCCAAAAATAGAACTCAAGCAAGAGTAGCACTGCTTCAACATATTTCTACTCAAGTAAAAGTAAAACATAGCTTTTTAATTAATAATAATAATAATAATAATAATAATAATAATAATAATAATAATAATAATAATAATATCTACACTCCAAATCCGAGGTCATGGTCTTGAGTCAGAAAAGGGTAGAGTGCCTTCTCTGGGTCAGGGGAGTCGTCCTGCCTCAAGTGGAGGAGTTTAAGTATCTGGGGATCTTGTTCATGAATGAGGGAAGAAGGGAACAGGAGATCGACAGGCGGATTGGGGCAACATCTGCAGTGAAGCCGGCGCTGTACCGGTCCGTTGTGGTAATACACGACGGACCGGAGAGAGCTGAGTCAAAAAGCGAAGCTCTCGATTTACCGGTCGATCTACGTTCCCACCCTCATCTATGGTCATGAGCTTTGGGTCATGACTGAAAGAACGAGATCCCGGATACAAGCGGCCGAAATGGGTTTCCTCCGCAGGGTGGCTGGGCTCTTCCTTAGAGATAGGGTGAGAAGCTCGGTCACCGGGAGGGACTCAGAGTAGAGCCACTGCTCCTCCACGTCGAGAGGACCCAGTTGAGGTGGCTCGGGCATCTGGTAAGGATGCCTCCTGGACGCCTCCCTGGTGAGGTGTTCTGGGCACGTCCCACCGGGAGGAGGCCCCGAGGAAGACCCAGGACACGCTGGAGGGACTATGTCTCTCAGCTGGCCTGGGAACGCCTTGGGGTTCCACTGGAGGAGCTGGAAGAAGTGGCTAGGGAGAGGGAAGTCTGGGCCTCCCTTCTGAAGCTGCTGCCCCCGCGACCCTAAATGGATGGATGGACGGATGGATGGATGGATGGATGGATGGATGGATGGACGGACGGACGGACGGACGGATGGATGCATTTTATCTGTCAGCACCTTTCAAAACACCTTAGAGCACTTTACAACATTAAAAACACAAACAGCAAAAAATATATATATTTTTTTTTTTAAATGACAAAAATACAAAATAACTAAAAATTGTTTTGACACAAAGGATACTCAAGTACTGAGTAGCTGGTCATAAAATCTGATTTTATATTTTAAAATATATCACTAAACAAAACAACTATAAACTTATGTAATTTATATGTGGTGTGCCAAACTTTATAAACTGCATAAAATTAATACTTACAGTATATGTGTATGTGTCAGTAATATTGTAACTTCCAGTGACAATATAAATGTAATATATAATACATTTACTTTAATATATGACTATTGTCCTGTTTTATATTATTATTATTATTATTATTATTATTATTATTATTATTATTATTATTATTATTATTATTATCATTATTATTATTATTATTATTATCATTATTATTATATTTTATTGAGATCTGCAGACTCATTAACAGAAAATAGCATTGTTAACAGGTGTGAGTCTGTCTCATACATTTATGGTTAAATATGTTTATTCTTAAATCATTGAAGATACTTAAGTTGGATAGAGTATCCAGAAGTTTTACTAAGAGTTTAGTAAGATTTGCAATAGTTCATAACAATATTACTCTAGTAAAAGTGAAAAGTACAGTGCAGTGAAACTACTCCTAAAAGTGCATTTTTTTTCCAAAATGTTGCTCCAGAAAATGTAATTGAGTAAATATAAGTTAATACCCATCTCTGAATTTAATTCAGTTTATTTGCATGGCACCATTACACTGCCAAAATAATCTGAAGACACTTTAAATCCCAAAAATATGAATCATATCAAACCAATACAGTCCTATCATAAAGACACATTTAAATTCAGTTACATATTATTTCAATCTACATTTTAGTAATGTTAGATGCAATTATAAATCTTTTTTTTTTTTTTACATGCGTTATACGACATAAATCTGTTCACCGTTTCATGTTTTCTTCATCCAATTCCTGATTTAAGAAACAGGATAAAGAGTTTTCTTTCAGTCAGTTGAGTCAACCATCAAACATATTTTTTGTCTGTATCTGGTTGTATTTGTTATTGAAATATTTAAGTGTTATAAAAAGAAACCTGGAGTCAATAGGAAAATTGACTGCAGGAGTCAAATTATTTTTTTAACAGCACTCCAAATTCATACAGAAAAATAACTTTTAATATCAATAATGACATTAAAATTAAATCATTTTACTTTATTTGAAGACATAATTCATACAAAGTTATCAAGAAGGTGAAAAACTCTAAAATAAAAGAAAATATTCAGCAATATAAAACCTCAACTTTGCTGGAGTGGTCATAAAGTGCTCTCTTTTTGAAATGCCCGTCGTCATAAATCCACAGTATCAATCACATTTATTTTTATCTTCATGGCTTTAAATAATATTTTTCTAAGTAAAATTATTTAATGTTGCACTCAAATTCAAGCCACATCTTCACATTTCAAAAGGAAATGCAGGCATCTAGCAGGCTTTGGCATCCTCCAAAACCTAGAAGAAATAGACCTGCTCGTAGGCAGTAAAGTTTGAAGTGTAGACAGGAGTGAACTTGTAGATCAATGAGGCGTCTTCCTCCTCACGAGAGTCAAAATGATGGAAACTCTTCCGTCCTAAACAAAGCACAGATGATTAAAGGTGATACACAGTCAAAGCTGTAACGAGAGGATAATTCTCACCTAATTCTTACCTTCATTGATAAAAAACTCAGCCAGCTGCGACGACACCTGAATGGCATGACTGGAGTGAGGGAAGCTAAAATTTCTGTTCCACTGAAAGCGGTTCACCTCGGGATGCCACTGCACTCCGTAGAACGGATACCTTTTACCTGGCAGGGCAGAGGAAACGAAAGGACGTTCCATCACCACCCGGCTCAAGAGAAACAGTCTAGTTTTTCACTTCCACACTCAAATAATCGAATAACCTTCAATGGTGGAGACGAACTGAGCTCCATTTTCGGCGACGTTCGTCGACAGCAGGGAGAAGAAACCACTCAGCTTCTCATTTTCCTGGAAAGCCTGGAAGAACAGTTTCATTTTCCATTTAAGTTTTCAGCATTTCATCACATTGCAGCTGGAAACGCCAATGTATTTATGTAATAGACCAACACAAAGTAGTTTTTATTTGTGAAGCTGGAGGAAAACAGAAAATCTGAGAAGTGTGGCAAGCATAATTTTTTTTTTGCTCCAGTCATGGCTGCAGGTTTTTCAAACTTTCAGGTTATACTTTGCAAAATAGCTCAAGCTCAATTAGATGGATGGAGACGATTTGTGAACAGCAAGTCTTGCCACATATGCTTAATTGGATGAAAGTTTGGACTTTGACTAGGCCATTGTAACTTTTGAGAATATGTGCTGATCTGAACTCTTCCTTTGTAACTGTGGTTGCATGTTTAGGGTAAATGTCTCAACTTTACGTAGACTAAACCCAAAATCAACTTTTTTTATTTTTAAATAAGTTAATTAGGATTTTATCTTAATGTTTCTGTGCTAATTTTGATGTTTTTGTGTAAATTTGTTTAGTTCTGCCTATACCGCCTCACTCCTGCGGTTGAACCCTGGCTCAGGCAGTCGGATTTTCTCTGATCGTCCAGACAGTTTGCAAGAAAAACTACATCTATGTCGTGATTAAAATGAAATTTTATCAGATAAAATCAAGTTGTGTCATGTACTTTCAATAGAAAATATTTGCATGAAAAGTATGACGTATTTTCCTTTTAAGGGTAAAAACAACAAAAGAGGAAGATACCTGTACTGTCAGGCCATATTTGTGAAAATTGCCAGTCAGAGGTTCTTCTGTCAAGGCCTTAATTAGCTCTTTAGAAAAACCTTGGAACATCCTGCTGGAGTGGGCCTCTGTAGGAATAAAAGCATTAATTTAGAAACATGAAAATGCATCTATGTAATGTTTAAAACTAAAATGGAAGACGTTTAGATGCATACTGATGTCCTAATGTAAATGAAAAGTTATCAGACTGCAGACTTTCAGTATCTTTCTTCAGGATTCATTTGAACAAATCATGTCTTCTAACAACAATGATCAAAAATTGTCTCAAAAAACACTCTGTGTTGGGGAGGTAATTTAACTCACTAAAGTGTAAAAATATCAGCCGTTCCTGTTAAACTTCCCTCTGCTGACTCCAAGTGTTGGGGATTCGCATCATGCATGTTGCAAAAAACATTAAGTTTAACAACAGTTTATAAATCTAAAAAACAATCCAAGCAATTAAAAGACGTCAGTGATGCCACAGAAAGGTTTCACCTGTGGTTAGGTTGAGGGGCAAAGCCACATTTCTAGCTGGAGTTGCTGAGAGCAGATTCTCTTCGGCCACCAGCACAGTGAGCAGCTGCATGCCCAGACAGGTTCCCCAGATGGGGAAGAAATCCCCTGCATTGTTGGCCTGGAACAAGAACACTCATTTTACTTCCCTACGATCCAAAAACAAAAGAAACGTGAGAACAATGCACAACCTTTAAAGGCTGTTTATGAAATCTTTCTCACTTTGTGGCCAAAGAGCATAGATGGATTACTGACTGGGTATAATACACAGAGTCAGCAAAGCAGATACAAATTAAGAAACACAAATAACTTCAAAAATGAATGATGACAAAGAAATGCAGGGCAGCGACTAAAGCATAAGTACTTGAAGTATACATGTCTTAAAAGCATGCAAAGCTTTCTATCTAGATGCCCTAAATGAATGCAAACAAACAGATTGGTAACGAAAAGGATGCAAAATGAGGGTGAAGACACACAAAAATTACAATTAACACAAAATGAAGAACAAATCATAGTCAGTGCTGAGAAAACTTTAGGAATATTAACTAGAAAATTAAACATGATGCGTTGTACCCACCGTCAGAGCGAGTTTATAAAAAATCTTCGCCACCCTGGCAAAGTCTGAGGTCGTCAAATCTACGGCTCCACCGATGAAAAACAGGCTGAACACCACAAAGAAATTAAAAATGGTCAATATTTTAATTAAATGTTCAATTGTTCTCCTGCAGAATAAAAAATGTGTTGGGTTTTCTCACCCATTTATCTTCTTGAAGATACTTTCATACTCTGCAGTAGAAAGAGTCAATCTGTTAAAAAAAAAAAAACAGTAAAAAAAACAGCACAGTCAGTGGTCATTTGATGTTTACACATTTTATAAACAGGAGCTTTCAGATATCACATTTTTAAAAATCATCAAACATTTATTATTTGTTTTTATTGTATAGTTGAGAAATTTTCAATTGGACTTAGATTAGGGATTTGGAAAACATTCCAGAAGCTAAAATTTAACCATCCAAAATAAGTTAATCATGCGTCCAGGATTATTTTATATTATAAATAATTTATTAACTGACATTTAGGAAGAGTTATGAAGCCATTTCTAAGGCTGTGGGACGCCAGGGAGAGAGAGTTGTTCCAAACAAGTGGGGGAAACATGGAAAAGTTGTGAACTTTCCCAGGATTATCCACTAAAAATAGTCCAGGATCTCATCCAGCAGGTCACAAAAGAACCAAGAACATCTAATGAGCTTTAGCTCCGTTGCTTCATTGCTGAGGTTCTGTTCTAAAGTCAGAACCACAGCTGAACAAAAATGACACCAAGTCTGTCTGCCTCTCAAACAAAAACTTAACGATCCCAAAGAATTTCAGTAAGACATTTTGTGCACTGAAGAGACAAAGATGGTGTGTGTACAAGCCTGCTTCAATAAGCACTAATCAATTTACCACAAGATAACACAAAACAAGCACGATTATTTGTTTTCCTCATGTGTCTTTTTCTACCAAAGACTGGATGACCTAAGGTTTTATCCACTTTATTTGTTGTTTTGTTTATTTACTTTGCATATTTAAAATGTCTTCTAGTTTTAGCATTAAACGATCGATAGAAATTAAGATTTATTGATCTTATATTACTTTAAAATGGTCTCAAGAACAACAATGTTACCGTTTATCACAATAACTTCTTGGGCAATACGTCATCCAGGAAAACTTGCTATCATCACAAGGCTACTTTCAAATCCTCCTAGTCCATCTCTGAATGACTCTAAATTCAGAAACTGGAGTTTTTTTGAAGCGGCCTAGTCAAAGTCTGGGATTAAATGCTACTAGGATGCTGAAGCCTGACTTTAAAAGAGCATTTACGCATGAAAACCCCCAGATGTGGCTAAATTGAACAATTTGCCAAGATGGGAGGACTAAACTTTCCCTACATGGAGGTAGATGACTGCAGTTGTCACAAACTGGATAGCAGTTGTTGCTGCAAAACGAGTTAAAATCAGGTACTACATTACTTTTTGACTAATCCATCCATGTATTGTGACATTGTCTTTCACTGTAGGGTCACAGGGGGGATAGTGTTTTCTTCAGAAGCCACAAGAAAACACTCTCCATCACAAAATAAAAAAGTTTAAAAAGAAACCTGCAAATAGAAAGAATTTTTCCCCCACAATGTTAAACCTCTTCTTATCATCTTGTTGCCATTTTCTCAGGTAAAACCACCAGAGCCTCCAACCCACCTGATCGGCACCACTCTGCTTCCCCCCGACTCGATGTAGTTCACGTAAGAGTCGGGTATGTATGTCGCTCCAAAAGGTTTCATGACATCATCTGAGACCATCTGAGTCAAAACACCTGAGCAGCAAAACGAAACACAAAAACAATCAAACGTGGCTGTGGCAAACTAATTTCACTGGGTTTCTTTTACACCCAGAACTCCTAAATAAAGTCTCTTACCAATCACTGGTCTGTCGTTCAGTTTCTCCTGTTTGAGATTAGCAGGCATGGCTTCATGGCAACAGATGAGGCAAATGGAAAACAGGAAGGAGGAGATAGAAAATCTTCGGCTGGGCATCTTCCCTCTGAACAATTCAGCAAAAAAGATTCTTACAAACCTGCCAGAGGGTTCAGTTTGTGATAGTAGTAACTACAGACTTATATATGTAGAAGTAGAGGCGGATACAGTCAGAAAGGGGAAGTGAGGAATGCCCTGCTTTGCATGTGATGTCTGTTTTACTGCACATGCCGGTCGGACAAGTTCACTGCTGACGTAAACACAAAATATCCTCCAGATGGCATGGAGTTTTTGAGAAATGTTTCATCCGTTGGTGTGGTAAACAGTCCAGGTTCATGCATCTCACATGGGGATTTGCAATTAAGGTTTTGAGACCTTGAAGAACTTGCTGCAGAAAATCAGAAAACGTGGTGTCAGACATGATCGTGCGTGTGAAAATGAAAGCAGTAGTTTAAGGCTGAGGCTTTGGACAAGCTGTTTCCGTTTCAGTGATTGCAGTAAGAGTCTGTGAAACTCCAAACTTATCCCAATGAAGCTGCTCAAGCATTTTTTAAAATCTGTGGCTTTTATGTGCATTTAAAAAACCTTCCCGCTTATAAAACCTGCACGAAAACATGACTTATTAGGCAACCTGTTCTGAAGTTCTTGGATTACATAACATTAGGGTACAACTTCTTAAAGTTAGGAAACTTTGTTGGCCAATAAGAGCACAGTGAACTGCCAGTAAAGCAAGCTGGCTGAAATAACTTTAGCTGCTGTTGAAGTTAACACTGATAAAAGACCATCCTGGATCAATTAAAAGTGACCTATTATGCTGCCTTGAACAGGTAAACATAGGTCTATACAAAACATATGGTAACACTTTATTTGAAGGGGGTTGAATAAGACTGACATGACACTGTCATAAACACCTGTCATGAACATGAATAAGCCTTCATGAATATTTATGACTGTTGTCATAAAGCATCATTCGGAAAATTATATTGGTTTAACTCAAAAATTAAAGTTCATGTAGTTGATTTAACAAGAGACAAGTTGTCTAAAACATTGTTTTTTAAGTTGATGCATTTTCAATTGTAAGTTTTAACTTAATGCTGCAATTTAAACCAAATAATTATTTCACAATACTCCAGAAAAAACTGCCCTCACCTAGTTAAAGAGCATACATTTCTCTAGGCTTTTTAAAATGGTCTTAAAGAACCAGACATTATGGTTACTGTAAACTTCTGTATTTAATCAAACAAAAAGTAGTTATGTAACCAAACATCCTCTAAAAATTCTCCCTCTTGTTATTCTGGCATTTAGAGAAGAGAAATAGTTTTTATACTCACCCCAAACAGGAAACGTTTGTCTGATTTTAATTCAGACAACTTCGTGGTCAAACTGTCTGTTTTTCTAAAGTCTCACTGATGAATGATGGATTCTGCAAGTAAGATACTGACTGCTTATAAAGACTTGCAGAACCCCGTTTCATAAAAACAGTATCACGTTTTCTGTGCTGATCATTTAAACGTTTTGCATATTTTCCCTTTTGCTTCACACTCTACATATTGATATTTTAAAAAGTGACAAAAACATGACATTTGAAAGTTTTGCCATAAAATCGATGACATGAGAAGATTTACTGTAGACATTAATTTATTTTTCAAAAACAAGCTTTGACAACAGAACAGAAACATGAATTAAAACTGATCTAAAATAATCAGATAAATATTATGCCGGAGAATATGAACCACCAAATAATTAAAAGCTTTAATTAGCTACTTCTTATATCAAAAAGAGTAATTGTTATAATTTGGTCAACATTTTTGTTTTATTTGGGTTCTAAGAGAAGCAATACACTAACAATCTGAGAGGGACTGGTACACTCACTGCATAAAGTTGACTGATTTAGTTGACAGCATTTTGGTCTCCATGGCAACTGTAGCTTTTTTTTCTGACCCCAGATCAGATTTAGTAAAGGCCTTTAAGGTCAGAGGAAACATTTAAAATTTATTTTGCTTTCAAAAACATCCAATGGAATGTAATCTCAGTCTTAGAATAAAGCTGGGTGAATCTTTAATGATTTATAGGCTCATAAATTCAAGACTGGTGAATTTTATTGATTCAATAGTCAAACATTAAACCAATCTCACAGATGATAGCAAGATAAAATGATTACAAGCTGATATTACAGAGCTGCAATACTATTTCTTGATATATGTTGAACTTTTTTGGGATCATGTCAGTAAAAAAACAAGGATCAAGTGTGAAACAAAGTTAATGTTTTTGTAAAATCCACTAACTGATGGTGGAAATGTCAGCTTCAGGCAACAGAAGAATAACAATAGACAATCTTTGATCAGTTTCTTCTCATAAGCACCTTTTTAAGAGTTTTTGTTTTTTAAAGAAATTATAATCCACCTTACTGAAAGCAGTAACATTTTTAGTGAACATCACTTTTTCTTTTGCAATAATGAAATTCTAAGGTGGGAAAACCTTAAGTCTGTGGGATGAAGCATCTGCATAAAGTGTTGAAACAAACCCATTTAAAGGAGATCAAAATCAACAGTAACCAAAAGTCTTTGAAACAGCACCAATAAAACGGTTGGTCCTTTCAGTCTCACATCACTCCATTAGAAGACACTGTCTGCCATCCAGATAAATGTCGATCACATCAGCTTTGTCCTGCAAAAACAAAGTGAAAACATTTGATTTCCTTCAGGTCATTTAAATTATTTTGTCGATTTTTACTTAAAAATTGCATACAGAAATTTATCTTTACTTCTGTCAGTAATGAGTGAAAAAATGTCTACTACCATCACAGGAATCTGTCACAGCTGCTGCTGAGCTGTGACCACTCACACCTGATCATCATCACCTTGATCCCCAGCTGCTGATATATAAGGACGGATCTTCCCCCTGCACGGCGTCAGATTGTTGTGAAACCCTCAGTGGTAACACTTTCAGGCCTGCTGTAGTAACTTGCGCTAACTGCCCAGTAACTAACCTGTCTGTCTCTTCCTTCTGCCTAGTTGCCTCTCCTGTCCCCGATCCTGACCCCCACTGGTTTTGGACCTTCTGGCTTCGACCCCCTGTCTGTCTGACCCTGAGATCTGGAATTGCCTGACCCTGATTTGGATTCCCTGGTTCTGACCCTGGCCTGTCTGACCAAGAAATCGTTTATTTCCTATTAAACACCAGTTTTTGTACTTACTGTTCAGTCCCTGCGTCCATCAGTTCCTGAACGTGTCAGAATCAAATCCTTCCTTCTTATAATGTCTCACCAGCTCTCTGCATGTTTTCACTGGTATTTACTTTTTTATATATTTTTTTATTCTGTCCTTTAAGCCCTCATAAATTCATACTCTTTCCTCACAAAATACCTGAAGTTTATTAAATAACAGAAAACCAAGAAATTACATTTGTTTAACTGTTCACAGTTGTGAAGCTCAAAACGGAGATGTTTCTGCAACATAAATGGAGTCCACTTGTTGTAAAGTCGGTTGATTTTTTAACTTCATTTGGAAGCAATAAAATTGACGTAATGCAAACCATCTAATCCTGACTGTCAACAAAACAAAAGATTAATCCAAACTTTAATCTACCAGGAGTACAAATGGTTCCACATCTGGACAGAATCAGTAAGAATAAATCACATAAATAGAAACTAAATGAATTTTGCTGAGTTGCATGTGAAAGCTTCATGTTACTTAAGACAGGATGTGATTTAGCCAAACCTCCCCCACATTTCAAGCTTCTTTTCCTGGTTGGGCTGAAGTTTACCACTCCTCAGTCGCTTTAGTCGGATATTTCAACATAAACAGCAAATTACTAATAAGTGATTCTGTTCCAATTCAGCATACTAATTTTTATTTCCAGATTAAGAAGCAGCCTTACCCTGGAGTCTGGCTATTTCTTTATGAATGTCTTCATAAACAGCAGCTAAAACCTCGTCCTTTGGCTTCAGACCATCCAGAAAAACTGCAAAAACAGGATAAGCATGCAGCACCTGCAATCTTTAACATTTTTACAAACAGTGCAGCAGTTTGAGTTTTAAATAATGACAAGGTTAAGTGTAATAAAATCAGTACTATCATCATTAGAGAAGGGCAAGTTGCCGCTATCATAGAAGTAACTGTAATAATCAATGTTTCTCATGCCTAGTCATTATTAAAATTGTACAAGTCCATAATCTAAAGGCCATTCAACATTTTAGATGTCCTCTCACCAATTTCTGAAGTGATTCTCTCCATCTCCTCGCGGTTTTGAAGGTACATCGGCCACACGTATCCATCAAAGTAGTTTGGAGGGTCTGGAGGCGCATACACCCTCATGCTGCCAGGACAAAAACACAGAAACAGCTCTCAAATTAAGATTTCACTGAAAATCAGAGTGAAAGAAGTAAAATGTAAAATTACACTAATAATACCAAAAAAGAGAGATGAGTACCTCCGTCTCTTCTTGCAGACATCATAAGGTATTTCCAAAAAATATCTCATGTCAAACATCTCATTTAAAGGCCTGGAAGGACAGAATGTGAATAGTATGATTAAAGGACGGCTAGGAGAATTTAATGCTAATATAATATAATAGTATATAATAATATAATATTAAACTGTGAGATGCAACAGAATTAATGGTGACAAGAAACAGCAGATCAGTTATTCTACAAAACATTTTCTATGTAAATACAGGAGACAGAATTTCACAGTTTTAATGACTGAGATTATAAATTAAAGAATAACTGGAAAAAAAACATCCATCCGTCCGTCCGTCCGTCCGTCCATCCATCATTTTGTACCTGTGGTTGAAAATGAGGAAACCTTCCACTATCAGAACGTAAAGTTCGTCATCGGTGGATGAATCTTTGGCTATCAGGCCCCGCCGCCTCAGGAACTCATGAGGGTCTTCTTTCCAGGAGTAAACCTCCTTCATCATCTCCTCCATGTGAAGAGCATCAAGCGCTTAAAGAGAACGCAGTTAGCATCATCTCCACAAATTCATTTCAATACACAATAAATGACCTGAAAATTCACTAAAATACCAGAAACAATGTTACCAGAAATACTTTTTTAGGACGTAAAATAAAAAGAGTTGGTTTATAATTATAGAACCTTAATTTCAGTCAAAATCATCAAGTTAAATAACAGATAAAGCATTTGAACTTACTGTCATATTGCTTGAAGCCGTTACTGTCCACTGGTACAACAAAGTCATCCTGACAAGAATAAATATGTAACTGTAAATTATTATCTGTTGTGCCAGAAATTGCTAAAACACCAATATTATCTAAGGAAGCCTTCATGGTTTACTTTGAAATACGTATCCTGAGCAATGATGCAGCTGTTGTGTATTTTCTGGTGAAGAAATTGGGAGAGAGTAGATTTTCCTCCATTGGTTACCCTGCGATTAAAGCAAATGGAAATTATAAAATAAAGAAACCTAACATTATATACCTACTTAAGAGTAGGTGTTTAGAGTCGTAAAAAGTAAACATGTCTTATCAGCCCTCACAGCCACATGGTTATCACAAAGTCTACTGATCCGTTGTCTTGTTGCTTCAGTTTCAAATATTTCTGCACATTTTTCTCTCCTGTTTTCACCTAGTTTGTATTTAGTGGTCACATCGGAAGCACTTTACAAAGTGAAACCTTGTAATTCAGTTATCAGTGGTTCCGTTTTTTAGTGACGTGTTTGCTGAGCAGCAATGCGTGAAGATTAAGACATTTACACATTAGTTTGCTGACAGCATTCAGATTTACTTACCCACCAACTCCAACAATTATAGTCTTCATTTGCAACAGCTCACGGCAAAACTACTGATGTGTGTCTCTAGTTATAAGAAAATAACAAAAAAAAAAACAACTCACGTTTAACTAAGAAACAACCGCATTGTTTACCTACACAAACACAACCCTCCTCTCTGTCACTCGTTTCCGCCCAAGGACGCATGTGATTCGCTGAAGACGGTGTTACGTCACGCCCTGCTCATTGAAACAGAAAAAGTATGCTGTTGGATTAGCTGCCGATTTATGAAAATATATTTCAATTAAAATGTAAAATATGTTCTTAGTAGCACAATAAATATCTACAATAAAAACGTTATTAATATTAGTAACTGTTATTTTTACTAACTATATCTTTTACATAAATTAACATCAATGATTACAAAATATATATTTTAATTTTTATATAAATCATAAAATTAAAATGTATATTATTTTCAATTGTTTATATTATTTGTAATTGTTTATAAATGTATGTAAAATACATAGTTAATAAAAATAACAGTTACTAATATTAATTAAAATATTTATTATTTTATTATCTTAATCTTATTATTTTTCTTTTATCATATTATTGTTGTTTTACAGCTATTATTTCCGAGATTACTAACACTAAAAATAAAATCAATATCCTTGAAAATATTAATGTATATTAGTTGACCTAATACACAAAATACCAAATCAACATTAACTTTACAATATCTATCTATCTATCTATCTATCTATCTATCTATCTATCTATCTATCTATCTATCTATCTATCTATCTATCTATCTATCTATCTATCTATCTATCTATCTATCTATCTATCTATCTATCTATCTGTCAAAAGTTGTGCGCATGCGCTTGTCAAGTTTTCCGCTTAAGTTAACTTCCTCATTAGCAGCGTTAGCTTCAAAGTGATCCACAGTCCAGCGTCGTCTCTGTCTGAACCATCATTTCTTTCGGTTCGTCTTCAAGCCTCACAGATGTCTAAGCCTCCTCCCAAGCCGGCCAAGCCAGGTAAGACTGCGTCTTCGGTGACTTTTGACTTAATTTTCCCCAAAAACTTTTCTTTCGGTGTCGTTTGGTACGTGGACAGTGCACCTTGTCTTGTTGAGTGGCTGACGCTAATGGACGGAGGGTGCGCTTGTTAAGCTTGTCTTAAAGCTCGGGGTGGAAGACTTAAATGCAGTAATTAACTGCTTTATCTCGGGACATTCAATAATATGACTTCATATTTAAGGAGGCTTTAGTTGGGTGTTTGCTGGCTGACCGGGGCACCAAGCTCTGAGGCCGCCGTCACTTCCCTATTTCCATCATCCATGCAGTAAATGCAGCTTGCTGCCCCAGAGGTAGCTCCATTCAGATAGGTGTCTGTGTGGTCACACCTCTGTATTCTGATTGTCTTCATTCCAATGCAAAGAACGCGCTTTAAATCAGTGGATTTACTTAGAGGTAATTTAAAAACCTGTAAATATTGTCTGCAGCAGCTACTGACATCATTGCATGACATCATGCACTGACATCCATTTTTCTTGCAACATTTGAATTTAAAAAATGCACGAAACTTCATGTTTTCAATGTTCTTTCATGCTAAATTATTTATCTTTTCTCTACATTCAAAATACTAAATCGGGCTTATTTAAAATGTCATCAGACCCAAATTTAATTAATGCATAAACTCGGATACTGCTTCTTTTGTGTGGATATGTAAAATGCTGTTAATTGATAAAAATCAATTTGTCCGCTCGATTGTTCTATAACTTTCTGTATTATTTGATCACTTATCAAAATTGCTGAAATTGCGCAGTTTATTCATACATGGTAGGTGAGTGCAGTGCTGCGCCTTACCACTGGTGGCGCTGTGGTGCACACTGAGTAATGTGCATTTCCACTTCTCTCTCTTAAATCGCCAGTGTTGATTACACGTATCCCATGCATTTTCTTTGGAGATAAAAGATTACACATAGGAATATCATGAGGAAAAGATGGGTTCATTTTAGTCAATACTTAACAGTAACCTAGCTTTCTTTGATAAAAATAACACAGTATCAACATATGTATACATAATTAAAAAAAAAACATGTTTAAGACGAAATTGGAATGATTAATTGGACTGATCTTGACGAATTACTTATTGAAATAATCATCAAATAATCTAGTAATCGATTAATTATTAACTGGAGTATACTCAAAATTAACACAGACCATAAATTAAGCCAAAACTGTTAATTTATATATATATATCAACAGATCTAACGCTTTATTGATAAGTCGAAAAGAAATGGTTGAGCTTTTCGCATGTTGATGTTGCAAGTATTTATTTTTAGCTGCAGATGCATCATTTTGCTGCAAATTATCATGTGTACACTAAAGGGATGCTGTTCAGGAAATTTAGGCAATAAAATGATTATTTTCTCATTTAAAAAGGGAATTGAATGATTTATTTGAATCTTTTAATGTGTTTATATTATTGTATAAAATAGGCTTAAATGAAAAATTTGCAAAATGGGCCCATTTTTTATCTGATTTAAACCAAATAATCAATGGAATAATAGATTATTGAAATAATCATTAGTTGTAGCCATATGCTATGCTATTAAGTAATTCATACCTGCAGGATTTAATTCAAACTGGAATCAGAATCAAAAGTAAATGGACATCGAGTTCAAGAGTACAACAAGTTCAGAGAAGAAAATACAGTTGAAGTAAATTACAAGATTAAAAAGTGTTATGAGCATTTATGTCCTTTCATTCCTGAAAAAACTTAACAGAAAATAAGCCTATAGGCCATAGCTTCAGTACATTGTCATTACAGGTACAACATGGGGAACGAACTGCCCTGAAACCATCAGAAACACATTTTATGTTTCAGCTTTTTGGCTACAAATTAAAAGTGGAAGAAACTCAAGACACACTATTAGCTTAGATATCTACTTACGGCAATAAAGCAGGGGTAAAAATCACCAAAAAACTGTATGTAGCCAATATATTTTTATTCTATTTGTAAATGCTTGTATTTATGTCATAAATTGTTCTTGTCATTTTTGTTGTTTAATTTGATGTCTGGATGTAATCTCAAGTGTCCCACGCTTTTTTTTTGACACCCAAGTTTGGTTACCAATGTTTTACAAAACCATAAATTTTGATTTTACAATAAGTAATCAATTAATTCACAGGATTAGACCCAGAATGAACAGAGGTGCATCTGATCAGAGGTATCAACAAATTTGATGGCTCCACAGAAGGTTGTTTGGATTATGTCATCATGTCTGGTTCATCATATAACAGGTTAAATCAGGTGCTGTTTTTCCGTCTGTATCTGGTTGTGCAAAGAATTCGTATTTGGTTTTGTTCCCTTTTTTAGATTTCTGCTTTTTACTACATAATCTGACTATTAACTGTAATCCCGACTCATGACAAATGCTGCAGGATTTTGAGTGTTGAATTCAGATTTAACAAGACCAGGTGTGCAGATATCGCTTCAAATGGCTGGCATTTGGTTTGCAAGAATGAGATTTATTTTGCAAGTTGCCACAGGTTTCTAGCCAAACACAAATTCTTGTAGTTAGGAATTAAGAAATTAAACAGAACTCCTATTGTTGTTTTTTGTGAACTGTGCAAAAACTCTTATTTTTCTCTTTTTGGTCCCGTTTTAGGTTATTTTCCACTTCAATCTGCTCTGTTGCAGAGGGTTTTAGATAAAGCCAGAGCCTGGCCTCCTGAGCTGAGGTATTTGTGTGTTTAAAATAACATGGCTGGGCCTGCAGAGTAGCAGACATGAACAGAACTGGTGTTGTGTGGTGGTACAGACCCCTCCCCCTCAGTTTAACCTCTAAACACTGTGCATTTAAACATTCCAGGTGCTGAAATAAGATTTAAAATCTCCTAATAATTGTAAATGTATTCAAGCTTGTCAGTAATTAGATCACTATCTGACCTTTTGATTCATTTCCGTTTGTTACACAATGTGAGATTTCCTCATGTGTTCTCTGCATATGTCTGCTTGTATATTTGCATAAGACACCACAGATGAAGTCTGCATTTTATTTTTACAGCTGACCCACTAGAGATAATAAATGCACATATAAAGAATTCATCTGTTTGTGGTTTTAAATCATGTCGTTGACCTAATCGGGGTGTGACACTTTTGAAAAGGAAGTTGGCTGAACATAGCAGCACAGGGTGATGACGCCTCGCCAAAAGAAAGATGCAGATCTGTCCTTTTTGCTTGGTTGAAGAGTTCGACTCATTCTGGTCAAGCTGAGCTGAATCGGCGTCTCGTTATTTGTGTGCAACCCGGCGGCTCTGCTGTTTACTAAACTTTGAATTTCTGTTGTCAACGTGCAGCTCAGGGCGGTGCGACTTCAGGTTTAAGTGTTTAAAAATGCTTCTATAAGCTTTTTGTGGGTTTCTGAGTGACTTCTGAAGGTGGACCACAACCACCCGGGTTGCATTCAGCAGCAAAGCGAACTCCAGGCCAGAGCAGGCCCAGAGGGAAGGTGCTGTTGCACAATGACCCACTGTGTGTCTTTTTGTGCTGCATGTAGTAATAAGTGTGTTTTGTTATTGGCTGCAGGAGAATCGCACCGATCTGATTTGTTGTTGTTACATGCAAGTATTTCACCATGTTGAAGCCATCTGGGCTGCAGGAGTGAACTTGCACTGCTGAGACTCCTTTGCGTGTCCTTAGTGTGTTTTTTCCATCATGGCTTCTGTTTTAACCCGTCTAGCAGCTCCATGTTTCATTTAACAAACTGTTTTTATGTTCTTTTCCAGGCCAAGTGAAGGTGTTCAGAGCGTTGTTCACCTTCGATCCCAGAACGGTAAGAGCTGTCATTTGATTTCGGCAATATGTTTTGATTAATAGTGACAATTTCTCAATATAACGTATTAAAATGGAACTTGATTTGTAATATTAGTTATTTAATGTGTTTAGAGATCTACATTGATTCCTGTTGCAGAATACAATAAATCATGGTTAATTATTGATGCAAAAAATTGAGATTTATAGAATATTGTAGGATTTTTTTTTTACCCCGTAGTGCCTGAATGTATTTAAAAAGAAGTGTTTCGCCTGAATTGTTTTTAACTGTGACCTTTTGCAATAACCAATTAATCACATGGTAAAGTAAAACGATCTTGATTCTGATATTGTTTGAAGGGCGATTTTGTTTAGACATCCTAATACATATTATTTATTGCTTTTAGCTTTTTTTATTTTGGATATTTATGTTTTTTCCCAGTAGTAATGTGGATTGTCTTTTACAAAATTAAAGTTTATTGGCCTTTAAATTTGCCATTATCAATATATCACTGGAAAGTAGTCTAAAAAACAACAATATTATTGTTTATTTCTGGGCAGTTTATCATTACAGGCCTCCCTAGAATTAATACAAATGTTGATATGATGCTAATCAGTGACTTTAGGCTTATAAAGAATGGAATTATTTTGAATTACAATAAATATTTTTGATCAAGAAATTCTTTTCAACGTATTTCAAATATAGCCAAAATGCTTCAAAATCATGTTGCTGCATAGTCCCTGGGTCTTTGATCCCCTTATTGATCATAAGAAACTAAAATTTAAATCACATGTAAAATAATAATTTAAAATTAAAGCTGCAAGCAGCCTCGAGCGGCCATCGCAGCCAAGTGCCGCTCCGGCCTATAGCCACCGCGGGGGAACCAGCACCGCCACCCGCCTGCCACCGCGGACGCTCTCGTGCAGTTGAAGCGCGCGCCCACCAGGCCAAAAAAGCGCCGATGAGTTCGGCATCGCTCCCTGACAACACACCAAAAATCTGTGCTTAAAACTTAACCTAATTTATTAAGTTTATATTTTACAACATGCTGCCTTCTTTGCAATTAAACAAACTGCAATTTACTTTTTTTATGAGCTTTTTTGGTAACAAAGAAGAACATTAAATGTATATGAGGGGAAAAAAGTTCCCTTTCTGGGTAAAATTAGGTCAGTTAGACTTTTTTTGGGAAAGTGGACAACTTAAAAAACAAAATGACAATTAACTTGCTGTTTACATAAAAATTAGGAGGGAAAAAACTCCTATATCCTATGTAAATGTTATATAAATGTTAGAACTCCTATATCTACCGTTTTGTTTTTTGTATTAAAATGATTATTCCCAATTTTAATATTTTTGTAATCTTTATCACCACCATGGAGGAGGTAAAGAGCCAGATGTGGTTCTGCAGATGTTTATCTTTTGCTCTTTGATTTCCAAAATGTTCCCAACATTTCCAAGGACCCATTTCAGTTTGCCATCCATTTCTCAGTGCATGTTAGTTTTTATGTAGTCTCTCAATTAATTTAGCAATCAGGTGTTTAGCTATAGGAATTATTTTGTTTCTGCAGGATAGACTAAACAAAGTTTGTGTTGAAATAGTTTTAAGCACAGGCTGGTAGATGAATTGAATGAAAACAAGTAGAGGTGAACTATTTAACAAATATCGACTGTAATCTGAACATCAACAAAAAATGACTGAAGTTAATTTGATTAAAATCGAAGGCAAAGGTGATGTTGAAGTTAATCAGTGTGTCTAGGTGTCTCAGAGTAACAATGTGTTGTTTTTTTCAGCCAGATGAGTTGTACTTTGAAGAAGGAGACATTTTGTACATCTCAGACACGGTTGGTAAAAGTTGGGATTTCTCTGCCGCCTTTCTCACAATCTTTAACTCTGCAGTTATTCTTCCTCTTTAATGTGAATCCTGCGACCTTTGCATGTTTTATTTTTTCTCCTTGCTACATGTTATACATCCCTAAACGCATAACATGCTCCATCTTTATTTCACTTCTCCTTTTCATTTACTCTGTGCTCTTAAATTTGCTCTTTTTATTCTGCTTGTAAAAATGAATGTTTATTTCAGAGCGACTCTAATTGGTGGAAGGGGACATGTAGAGGGAGGACAGGACTAATTCCTAGTAACTATGGTGAGTAAAGGAAAGATAATCCAGAAATAACCTAATAATTTCACACAACAGTAGTCTTACATGATCTTGTTTTTCAGTTGCTGAGCAGGCAGAATCTATTGATAATCCAATGCATGAAGCAGCTAAACGAGGTACAACTGTCTCAGTATTTAAATCGTTTGATCTTTTAATATTTTCAAGCAGCCTTGACCTTTTAAACTGCTTATGCTTACCAACCTTTGTGTGTTTTCACTCATTTGTGTATAATCTCAGGTAATATGAGCTGGCTGAGGGAATGTCTGGACAACAAGGTTGGGATTAACGGGCTGGATAAAGCGGGAAACACTGCCCTCTACTGGGGATGCCACGGAGGACATAAAGGTAAGCAGTGAACGTCATGTTATTCATCTCTGATTGTGACACAGAAAGTGCATCGTAACAAAAAGGACATTTTTTTTTGGCCCTTCTTTGTTCATATTATCCTAAACATGTTCAATATGTTCTCTCTTTCCTGTCAGATGTGGTGGAGTTGTTGCTAAGCCAGCCCAACGTGGAGGTCAACCAGCAGGTGAGATGATTTTAAAAGCTCATTAGCAGCTTCATTCAAAGCTCGTTTGAACATTTGAAAACAGAAAACTTTTTCAGAGCATAAAACCATAACCGAAGGTATTGGATGTCAATAACTTCTACTAGAAAAGCATCAATATATATGCAAAGTTTGATTTTTCTCCATCATTTGTCAAATGCATAAAAAACTAAGATTCGGCATTGTTTGTGTACTTGTAAACCTTTCATCTAACATGATGTTGTATGCATAATTAAAAAAATATATGTAAACTTTGATGTGCTTTGATGGGATGTAATGCCTTCATTTTCATTTTCTCTTATGTTGACTCTAAGACAGACTTTAAAGAAAACTAGAAAATATGTCTTGGAAATCAAATCAGTTTATCTCTTTTAACCATTTATATATAAATAACAAAATGAAATGTTATAACTGAGTATATTTAATACATACTGAGAATCAAATTCCTACCAATGACATAAATCATAATGAAAAAAAAACCTAGATGAAAATATTAAAAGTGTTTGGAAAATAGAGATTTAATTTAAAAGTTAATGCAAATAAAGTTGGCAAAGGTCAACTTGTCTTTTCAAGAAGTAACTTAATTTCTACACAAGGATAAATTTCTCACCATGTTGGAAATAAAATTTTCCCAAAATAAACTATTCTGTGATAAAGTCAACAAAAACTAGACTAAACCTAAGATGAGTAAACATGACTAAAATGTGACTAAATAAAAAAAGTCTGTCAATATTAACACTGTTTGAGTTTTTAATTCAATCTTCTATGAAGTTAAATTCCTGATTTGAATTAATATGATTAAAACGACTTTTTAAAATTAATTTACCACTAACTTCCAAGTTTAAACATGTCGTTAGTTTGTCACTGGTTGGGTGAATGGGTGTTAAATAGTGTCATAGTAGTTTAATGATCTTGTTTTTATATTTTAGAATAAACTGGGAGACACACCACTGCATGCTGCTGCCTGGAAGGGTTATTCTGACATCGTGGAAATGCTGCTTGCTAAAAGTTAGTTTCTCCTTTGATCTTAAATAGACACTGATATTTGAGAAATTATAAAGATTTGTCAAACTCATCAAATTTTGATTTCCTTCCAGTTTTCATTTTCTTTGTTTCTACTTCTCTGTAGTTTACTTCAGTGTCGATGTGTTTGTTTCAGATGCGAGGATAGACATCAAAAACAACGAGTGTAAACTGGCTGTCGAAATGGCCACCAACGCCCAGTGTGCTTCACTCATCAAAAGGAAGCTGGGAACCAGTAAGTTCTTCCTCGCGTACAGAACGACATGGACAGGGAACTGTATATGAACCGTTTATTCACTTGCAGTCTACATTTTGGAGGCTTTTCTTTATTTATAAGGTCTGATAAATATCAGAAATTCATCACGGTTTACAGAAAATATATATGATACAGGTTTGACTTTTTGGACTGAATTAACAGAATAAGTGAACTATTCTACACTTATAGGTTTGTTTCTTTTGTTACAGCCATCACCCGGACACATAGCAACGCTGAGGAGTATTTGGACGACGAGGACTCGGACTGAGCCGGCTCCGGCTCGGTCAGACCGTTTTCGCTGTTTTACATTGTTGGTTCTCTGGAGGTCGTGGAACTTTTAAGAGTTTTGTTTTTGTTGTTTTTCCTGCAAGTCTAAAATGGGATTATCTTTAACTGAAACTCCATTTTAGCTGAAATATTTTATTCAAACACTTCAGTTTCATGCTCTCTGCATATTGGCAGTGTGATTTTTAAAGCACTGCGTTCATCCCATCGAGCGTCTGCTTTGCTGAGTTCATTTCCTGATGTAGGGAGCGTATTTTGGAGCATTAGAGGCAGACTCTGTGGGCTAAGGTGCAAAATGTACGTAGTGGGAGAGATGTGACCAAAGCTCTTCAGAGATGCGTCTTAAAACATGCAAATTATGTATTTATAATGGAGATTAAAGTGCCAGTGCAGATTCAGAGATTTATATGACGTCTATTTTGTTTCCGAGCTTTCCTTTCATTCCTGAACTCCTCAGTAGACCAAAGTGAATGAAACTGTTGCATCTTCCTGCTTCAAGGGAACTTAAACTTTTGCTGAAGCAAAGAAATCTGCCTTTAACTTTTATGATTAATTGGGTGTGTCTAAACCATTCTTGCATGGTAAGAATATTTGTTTTTTATTTCCACTGGCAGCAGAGTCCTACTGTCAGTTCACTATAATTGAATAACATTCAGTTAAAGTAGCTGAAAAAGACTTGAGCTACTCTCTACTGCCTTTCCTAGATTTTGATGTTTAATTTCCAGCCTGGGAGAAAATGTCCAGTTTATTGCTGCTTTTCTATCTGTATTTAACAAAGTGCCTTAAATCTATGCAACAGAATATTTGTTTCTTTGGTTGCTTATGTTTCACAATTTTGTCTTAAAACTGCAATAAAAATGTTAACATTCAGTCTTGCTTACTTGTCTTAGGCATTTTTGCAACAAATTCAATACAGTGTGCTATTAGCTGAAAAAACCTTTTTTCCTTTTTGTCGTGAAATTAAATCTACAATTCGCATGTAGGTAAATTGGGGAAAAAATAAAAACATGAGTTCAGTTTCAAGACATTGTTTATTAAAAAGTCAGCATTTTGACATTCCCAAAAAAGGCAGAAAGGGAAACTTATGTAAAGACAGAAAATACAGCAAGTCAATGAAAGATTCAAGCTACATAACGGCCACACCAGAGGGGAGAAAAGCAAGTTGAAGCAGATAAACTTTCTGAAATGAATGTCCTTTCTCCAGTTTTACATTTAACCACCAAGTTATTGTACTAGCAGAAATTAAATCTTCCTTTTCACCGAACAAAATACCCAACATTAACAAAAGTAAAATACATTTTTTCTTAATTTGCTGGTATGACGTAGGAGAGCAGCATTTGTTCATGACTTCCAGTTGGGATGGTGACTACAATTTAAATTAAATCAAAACTTCAATCAAAAGAGAACAGTTGTGAAAGGTCTGCAGCAGGAACGATCCAATTATTGGTAACACTGAGCAAACAGCAGGGTACATAGTTTCTTAGAACTGCATGTTTCCATTGTGGTTTTCAACTTAAGAGTACACATGCCTTTACAAAAACACATAATCTGCCCTGCAGCACAGATGATGGGTAATGTGTAACGTATGTAATCTAAATCAAAATGAGCTGTGTGATGAAGTGCATCATAACCTAAGTTTTAAATTAATTTAGCAAAAAATACTAAACTCTTTAATAATAAAGACAACCTCAACTCCACAACTGTCCGCTGAAACCTGAAAATGGCGAGACTTTTCCAAATGGCCGTTGCTAACTGGCTAGCATAAATAGCTAATTTAGCTCAAATTGATACTGAGCATCAGCATCCCGGACGGCGTACTTGGGTACAAGTGACTTTCTTTCAGTGTAAGCTTTCAATAAAGATGAAATAATTTGAAATAATGTTGGCATGTCTTTCCGATGCTGATGTTAGAAATACTATATAGTTTATGCTAAGCTAAGTTAGCAAACTGCTATTCACTACCGTAATACATCGTTTTGCATGAAGTAACGCTTTTTGTGTGTCAAGAAATTTAAATATTTCTAAAGTTTTTTTAATCTACAGATGATTAGGGCACCTGAAAAAATTGACTTTATTCTCAAAATCCTGAGTCAGAAAAAGTCAGAATTCAGACTATATTAATTTTTTTTAAATTTTGCACTCCCAGACAATGTTCATAGGGGTAGGCAGATCAGGCAAGTTAAAATTATACACACTAATTTTTGTATTATATGGTTTTGTTTTGTTTTTGTTTTTTTGTTAAAGAATCACATTTTATGTTTTTACTTTAGATTACTTTTTTCAGCAAGTGTCCATGTCCTGGACAACTCCATCACTGAAGCTGGTTGCTCCCAGTTATCCATCTGCATTAAAGTTTGAATTGTTAATTTTTTTTGTGGCTCTAACTGTCTTCTGTAAATCTGACTATGCATGCTGCTAGTTTATTATGAGAAGATGAAAATGTTTTATTATAGTCTTGTCATGAGTTCTGTGAAAACTGGAGAAATAATTTGATAAAGGTGAATTTATTGGAACAAACTACCTCTTTCAACAAGGCACTGAATATATTTAAATAATCTGCAATATAATTAGGAGGCATTTTTTTAGCAAGCTTTTGTCTTTCAGCTTGGGATTCTGTCTAAAATAACTTCCAAACTATCTTGGCAAAATTTACACAAAAGCTCATCTGTAAATACCAAAATACAACACAAGACTCTTTGTGCCACTTGCCACTTTAAAAAGATCATTAAATTGCTCAACATCCTTTCAGTAAAAGTGGCTTCTTTTTAAACTAAAACAGATCCTGTGTTTTGTTTTCCTCGGAAATAATGTCAGATATGACTGCAGCACAAAAGTATAAAGATTTAATTCAGCCCGGTCAATAATATGTTTATTAAGAACTTAAAAGATGAAAATAACCAACAGAAAAGAAAGGTTACACACAGACGAATGAAATGAAGCGCAGAGTGGGAGTAATACTGACAGATCTCATTGTGAAAATCCATGTGATCTGAACACAGAATAAACGATTGCCTTATTGCACATGGTCTAAAAAGCGTCAAGTTCTGAAACCAAAACCCAGACTTCCCTACTGTGTTCCAAGAAATCATTTTCTTCAAGTGACAACCTCTTTTGCAGGAAAAGAAAGTCAAGACACAAACCGTGCAGATTTGAGTTCCAGCAGATGCTGATTTGCATCTAAGCAGTTTGAATAGTTCGGTTTCACAGATCAAAAATTAATCAAAAGAAATGGATCGAGGACATTTCTGACTCAAGGATGAAATATAGCAATGGAAAATTTCGGTTGTCAAACTTGTTCACACCTTCCTCCAGCTGACACTAGACACTACAGCTGGACATTTAGTTGTTTACATTTCTCAAGAGGCAAAATGTAAACAAAAACACCAGTATACCGACACGGTGGTGGCAATATCATGATATGGGGTTATTTTTCTTTAGCTGAAACTCGGACAGTTGTCTTATTTGAGCAGGAGTCCAGAATCCGCCGACTTTCCTGTAGATTGGTGTCTTGACAAAAAAGTTTTGATAACTTTTGCAAAGTATTAAGAAATGAAACGTACATGTTATTGTAGCTTTGTTATTTTGGCACTCGCTTGTTTTTAAGCAGCTAACCTGTACATGTTAAACGTAAGGTCAAAGGTCATCTTGGTCTCATCTTCTACATCACAGAAGCTGGCGTTTTAACAGCAAGTGAATAACTTTCAGATCCACCGCAGGTGAAATAATTTCTCTTCAGAAGCGTTGAGTATTCAGTAGTGTTTTCCAAAAGGCTGAGGCAACTTTAACGTTTGAATAATAATAATAAAAAAAGGCTCTGAATGGTCAGTTGTAAAAATCACTTTCTTATCCCATGAAGGCAGAGCTCAACCTGTCCAAGTTTTTCACTTTCGTGATGCAACACGAGCATTTCTGTTACCAGAGTCACTGATTTACAAAGAAAGGCAAACCTTTGGTCTCATGTGGCTTAGATTTCATCAACAAACAAACAAAAAAAACTTTTTTCCACTAATTACAACAAAAGGAAGTTTGTTTTTCTTTTACTCTGATTTTAGTCAGCTGATGTTTTAAATGGGTTGAAGGTGCATGTTTCTGCTGCGACACTTTCTTTTGCCTCAATTCCTCATTTCTGCTTGTCCTACATATTTAGAATGTCAAAAAGGCTTGATAAGAAAAAATAAAAATGAAACGATGGCTGTTATGTTTATATGCCTGCAGGCAGAGTGGAAGAACAAAGGTCACATCATAGACAGCTTCTCTAAACTTTAGAGCCACTATCGAGCTACAAGAAAGATATAAAATCTTGGAATTTTCAGTTTAAATAAATAAAACTCTTACAATGAGTATAATTAAAGAAGAGAAAGAAATAATTGGGATAAAACAAGACATCTTTGACGAGCAGCTAATAAAAATTCCCTCCCAAAAAATAATTTCTTTCACAGATTTCTTTTATCTTTTTTAGTAAAAATGAAAATATATTTTTTTCCACATTCTTTGCAATTGTCCATTTGTTTTTAAAAAAATGAAAGTAGCAACAAATCCTTTGAAATATATGTACAGCTGTACAGTAGCTCTTCCAGTATAGCTCAACAATAGGTTTTACAAATGAAATTATGGAGGCAATAAAAACCAAAAAAAAAAAAAACTGCACATCATTTGACATAAAACAGTCTTTACAGATATGGATTAAAAAGAGTCTCAATAAACAATAAAATAAAATAAAAAAAAAGATAGAAAGTCAGCGTTGGCTAATGAGAATCTTGAAGATTTGTCTTTTCTTCAATGGCCTGTTTCACTATTTCAGCCAACTTCAAGCGGTCAACTTTATCGGAAAAAGATCGCCCTGCAATAAAAACATTGGAATTAAAGCCTTGATAACCACACAAATTATAGCTAAAATTGAGAAACATTTAATGGTTTTAATTGAGTAATTTGAAGAACTACAGGCAGCTCTGGTCCTTTTATTTCATCTATATCCTTTGGGGTTCAAAGCACAGAAGTAATAAGAAACATCTGATGGGGTTTGACTTAATTTAGACTTTATCACGAGTTAGGTTTTTTTTTTAATTGTTGCCAGAGGGGTCTGAAAAGACGCTAAGTTTAGCAAGAAAGTGGATAAGTTGATATTAGAATAAAAGGATAAGAGTCATATCTTTATCTTTGAGTTTATGGGGAATTTTTCTACAGCAGTCAGGCTTTAAATCTGAAATCTGCAGCAACTTCTGACTGATGGATGGAAGGACGGACAATAAGAGGAAAGAATCAGCTGCTTGTCAGTCTCAAGATGGATATAATGTTTAGACAATCGATTAGTCAAAGGCAGAATACATAAATATTTTTTCTAGTCTATTTTTTTCTGCACTCAATGCTACTTGATACCCTATTGGCTGACGTTTGCAAAGCAGCCAATCAAGGATCGGCATTCGTTTTGCTTGGTGTTAATTGGCTGTTCCCTCAAGAGTAGAAATAAGTAGACTGTATCACTTTAAAAATCTGTGCAAATAAGATAAATCTATAAAAAAATACTTAATTATTAGACATAAGATAATTATATTCAGTTTTTTATCAACAGATTAAAGAGGACAGAGGAGTTGTAGGAATAAAGCTGAATACAGACCATCCCAGCTGAGACCCTGCAGGCCGTCTCTCAGCAGCTTACAGTCTCTGTTGAACCTCCAGGCTTCGTGCATCACCTCATTCAGCTTCTCATCCTCGTTTTCTCCTGGAACGTTTGAGATAGAATCGCATATAAACTGCAGCGTATCACTTTTACTCGTTTCATTTGTTTCAGGATGCGTTACCATCAGCACCCTTGAAAAGTCAGACACCAAAATGCAGAGATCATAAGAAGATCTGAGTGTTTGGATGTGCAGAAACTCACCAGCCTGTGGGAGTATGCACTGTGCTATGACATCTCTCAGTTTTTCCAGCGCTACGTTCGAGTCTTCCCCTCCGTTCTCTGGGTCATGGATGAAGAAACTGTCTGTGGGTTTGGGGCTGAGAGATTAAGAACAGTCAGCACAAGGAGAAAGTTTACAACATTCTCCATCCAGTCATGCAAAGTAAAACATAAAAGTGAACCCCATGTTTCAGCAGGCTGCCGTTAGCAGTAATAACTTGTTTTCTTCTGTGGGAGGTTTGAATCCAGAGAAATACTAACATAAAATATTTCAAATTTGTAGTCAAGATTGAAAACAGGAAGCTTACTTTAATGTCTAATTTGAAATATTCTGATTTACTACACAAGTGACAACTTGGTTATATTTGTAGTCAGACTTCCGGTACAATTGAACATTTAAGAACTGATAATTTTGCTATTTTGGAACTTATAGTGTATTCTTTGTCTATATATTGACTGTAGATTACAAAAAAAGTCTAAAATGAATTGCAAATACATTAAGTTAGAATAGTTAAATAGATTACATTACATATTACACTTCAGTTCTTACTAAGGCAAAAATGCATAACTCAACGTTTGATGGAACATTGAGTTATGCATGTTAGAGTCAAAGGGAGCTGGTGATGTATTCCTTTTCTCAGAGGAAGGAAAATGAAATTTTAAAGTCTTAGGTAGAACAGAGTCGATTTCTTTAATTAATCACTTTTTTTGCCTTAAGTGTGTATTCAGATTAAACAGGACGACCAAAAAGCAAACTTTGTGCAACGATTAAACTTAATGCAGTAAGTGAGTAAGTCTCTCCATCAGTAACATTCTAGCGATACGATTACAGAGGGAATCGTTTCAACCGTCACGGCCGTACCCCAGCAGTTTCCGCTTCCTGAGGATTGGGTTGTTGACAGAGTTCAGAGGCTTCAGGCTGACGTTCAGGTCCTGAATCCTCATGTTGGCGAGCTGCTCGGCGTGGGCCTGCTGTATTCCCGCGACCACGGCCTGCACAGAGAGAGATCAGAGCCACGATTAGAGCCGTCGGGTCTCAATCGAAGCGCTCTCCCTTGTGACGACAGAAAGCTGTGCCTGCCCGTTTCCCCAGCCATGTTTCGCTCTGCTGAAGGTGAGTTAAGAGACGAAGGTCGACGAAAGAGAGGAACTGTACTTTGCAAACCTTCTGCTCATCAACTCCTCTGACGGCAACAGCATCATCATCACTTAAAAGACACTGAAAAACATTAATGGAGATCCCAGGTTTAGATCGAAGCGTAACCGTGTGTTACATTATTCCTCTCCAATTGATTATATAAGGCAAACCTGCAAACTGATCTTCACACACTCTCCATTCAATCTGACTGAGTTTGAGCTGTCGCAAAAACCAGGGCATGACTGGAAATAAATGCATGCCACACTTTAAGGTTTTAACCGCATAAAGCCGTTATATGCCTTTTTGTCTTTCACACATTTTGAATATTCATTGATTATCTGTACAGCACTTTGCCACAGCTACTGTTGGTTTAAAGTGATTTATAAATCAAGTAACAAAACAAAAATCCATCTATTGTTAGAACTGTCACAATAAGAGATTTTACGGGATGATAAATTGTCCCAGTAATTACTGTAATAAATAATAATATTGTTGATTTGAGATCATTTTTAAGTCGCCCTTTCCAAGACTAATAAACTTTTATTTTGTCAAGAACACTAGACACTCTAAATGGAAAATATTTTAAACATCTAAAGTAAAATACAACAACCAAAAGCAGTGAACAGAAATAAAAACACTCAGCTGAAATCTTAAATAAAACGATCATGAAGCTCTGCAAACAAAATTGATCTTCAAAAATTATTAATCTTCAGAAAGGAAATCATCAAGCTCATTTTAATGTATATTGCAATAAATTCATTAATTGCTTATAGCGACAGGCTCATGTATCATTTTTCTTTAATTTCAAAATCCTGCACAAATACATAATGTGGAGTTTGGGGTTGTAGACTGGGCTGCATGAACATTTCAGCAAGGCACTCCACCGACTAAAACAGTGATGCTGCATCGCCCGAAATGTTCCGGCCACTGCAGCTTCTAACTCGCCTTGTCCATCATCATCTGTGCAGACGGCAAGACGTTGTCCAGCGCCTCGGTGCAGTTCAGCCAGGGGTGAGCCAGGACTCCCTCAATAGTTAGCCTCTCCTCTGGCTTTACCTTCAGTAGCCTGCACACACAAAGCAGAGAGAAGAGGTGAAAATGAGTGAAAAAGCAGACAAATGGGCAAATATAGACATTCTGGAAAAGTCAGCATGAGGAAGAAGAGGTTGGACTTTTTCTGTTTTTTTTATTATTATATGTCTTACTTGCGTACAATGTCCTTGGCCATCTCAGAGATCTGGCTCCACTCGTCTTCTGGGAAATCAAAGCTGCCTGTCATAATCTTCTTCCTCATGTCCTTAGGGATGGTGCGGCTGTGGTGCTTTGAGTAGAACGGAGGATAGCCGCACAGCATTATGTAGATGATCACACCCAGCGACCACAAGTCACAGCTCTGCAGAAACAGACAATAAGCTTTTCTTTCAGTGTGCACTGGCAACAATAAATGTACAAAAAATAAAACCAGAGATCTCTGCACCGCTCTTCAATAGGAGACATAAGTCCGTATTTATATTATGTATTAGTTTAGGGTTTTTTTATACCATCTATAACAGTGTTTCTCAACCCTGATCCTCAGGCCCCCGTCATGCATGTTTTAGGTATTTCCCTTCTGCTACACACCTGAATTGTATCTCTGGGTGATTAACAGGCTTCTGCAGTACTTGATGGTCATGCAATAATTTGAATCAGCTGTTCTGGAGTAGAGGCACATCTAAAACATGCAGAGCAGGGGGGCGCTGAGGACCAGGGTTGAGAAACACTGATCTATAACTAGTAGCTTGTTTTATAGATGCAATAATTTAAGAAGGATTTTGATCCTGAATGTAAAGAAGGTTTACTCTGCAAAAGCAGCATCCAAAAATGACTGAGTTTTTCTTGCAAATATTTCTAAGTTTATTTTCCCATCAAAACCTAAACACTGATTGGATTTACACTGCATGCTTTTACTCTATACTCAGATGAAGTGAGTCTCACCTTGTTATATGTGTAAGGAGTTGGTGAGGTAGGTATAATTCCAGACTTTTCCTTCTGGTGTCTTCTTTGAGCCTCAAGTACCTGAAGAGAAAATCAGCTATGCATCTATCAATTATTTAAACTAAAAAACTGAAATATTTTTTTGCCCGTTTTGTACCTGAGGTGCTACGTAGTAAGGAGTAAACTGAGGGGTCGTCAAGTCTCCTTGATCGATTTTGGCAAAGCCAAAGTCACACAACTTCACAGGTGCGTCCTGCAGGGCAGAAAAGGAAAGAAAAAGTTCTTATACAATACGTCTCAAATGCTTTAATATTAATAAATCAATCAATAAATCAATCACAAATTGATTGCAGAAAGTGGAGAGGAATAATAAAAATAAATTCCTTGAACTTTGACAATTATACAGCTTTCAGTTTCTGAACTTGTGTGCTCCACAAAAAGTTCGCTAAACGATTTCCATGTCGAGAGGGATAAAGGAATGGATGGAAAGATAAACAGACTGACTCAAATATGGATGGATAATAGTTTTACACAATGGAAAATTTTACATTATGTGAAAACGGAAGTGGCCGACAGGAGCAAATGTGCAAAAAAAACAGCAAAATGTGCTGTTTGTTGCACATTTTCCATCTGTTGGTCACAGTCTTCCATCCATTCTTCTTCCCAATCACCACCCAATCTAAACTCTTTTTATTTTATTTTTTTCCTGAATTATTCCAAACTTTTCCATCCAGCGTAGAAACCTTGGACATTTCCAAACAGCTTCGACGTGAATGCAGCTTACCAGAGAATTATCTTTGAAGAGCAGGTTCTCTGGCTTCAGGTCACGATGTGCAATATTCAGGGAGTGACAATGAGCCAATGCTTGGCTGATCTACAGCGGGACGACACATAATCCACACACAGACACACACAGACACACACACATGCTCCAATTAGTGAGTTGAGCAATCGTGGTGTTGAATATCAGGACTCCACTAACCTGTTTGGTGACCTGACTGGCCATCTTTTCAGTAAAGTGCTTGTGCTGACTGATTCTGTGGAAGAGCTCGCCACCCTCCATCATCTCCATAACAATCAGGAGTCTTGCTCTTTCACAAAAAAGGGATTTTTTTGGAAGATTATGTCAGGATAAAATAGATATGTAAAAATGTGTACAGGTTAAGAAAGAGGTGTCCAACGTGCGGCCTGGGGGCCATTTGCGGCCTTTGGATGCAATTTAGGAATGGTTTAAATCCAGCAAATGGAGCTGATGTAGATCAACTTTCTTTGTATGAACTTTTCAGCAACAAATTTACATCTTCAATGGAAAATTTTAGGCACAAAACAAGTGTTTCTTTAATTAGACATGTTTTGTATTATTATTTTAATATAGAAGCCACAAATTTCCAGTGACTTTTTACTCAAAAACAAACTTAGTCACACTCAGTAATTAAATTTAGATAAACACAGTTAAGAGTTTTGAAAGAGTTCTCATTTTCGTTGCTGGGAATAAACTAAAATTGATTTCTTCACCAACAAGTTAAGAAACTAACGTCTTTCCTGACCTTTTTTAATTCAAATAAATGTTAATTTGTTGCTTATCAGGCAAAAAGAAAATAATTCACTATATGATTATTTATAAAATTAGCATTTCTTACTGAAAACCTGGTAATTTTGGCCCACAGTGCAAAAAGTTTAGACAGCCTGGGCTAAGCCATTATTACCTTGGACTGGACTCATGAGGGAACTGGACGGTGTTGGCGTACACCTCCAGAATTTGCACGATGTTCGGGTGGTTGGCACACATCATGTGAAGACGCACCTGCATAGAAGAGAAATAATCTTACATCGAGAAGATGTTAAAAGAGCCAGAAATGGCTGTAAGTGTGTCACAGTCTGCATCTTCCTGTCAGCCAGCTTTCACGGTTCATCAGCGGGAGTCTGTGAAGCAAATCTCTTTTTTCAAGCTGCTTGATCAAAACAGTTTGCAGCTAAATGACATGATAGGGCTGTCAGACACACTGTGCGCTGCAGGAAGACGATGTTGGGGACAAAGACATTCTTCAAAACAGACCGAGGCTGAGAAGAGTGAGTGGCAGGGAAAAGAAAAACAGGAATTAATCAAGACTGATAACAGGCGGAACAAAGCATACTGATACAGCCAGAGGCGACAAACAACAGGGATTAATCAGACCAATGACAGAGTCCCAACCTCATTTCTGGCCTTGGGGCGATCGATGAGGATTTTCAGGGCCAGGCGTTCCTGACTCGACTTCTTCACACACACCCTGAACAGGAGGGAGAACAGAAGAGTCAACAAACAGGTTACGCAACTTAACCCACATGGCAAAAAACACAAAATCTTAACAAATTATAGTTTCACTGGTAGAATATTTTATTCATAATATGGGGAGAATGTGTTGTAGTCAGTGGAACTAGTACTTTTTACCAATATTACAGCATTATTGACTTAAAACGGGCTCTTATATCCTGTTGAAATGTTAGTTTAATCTTATTTCAAATGTACTAAGATATTTTCAGTAGAAATTAAACCAAAAATATTCTCAATTTTGCGTTTTTTCAGTGCAAACATTTAATAACCACATGGTTTATGTACAGAATTAATGCAGACGTTTCTGTACCTTAGTTAAATATCACCATATTGACTTTAAATCAGTGATGTGAAAAAGCATTCGACCCCTTACAGCATCTTCTGTTTATATTTTTGTCACCAAGATGTTTCAAATCAAATTTTAACAAATAAAAAGGATTAAAATTAAAGTAAAAAAGTAAAACTTGGTTGCAGAAATCAGCGTGAATGGCCTGTTTAAGGTTACGTCATTGCATTTCAATCATCTTTAACTCTTGACTTTGACTAGGCCACTTGCTTGTTCTCTTAATTTTTTGAGCCTTGCAGAGGTGGATTTGCTGAAGTGCTTTGGATAATTATTCTGCTGCATAACTAAAGTTTTCTTGAGCTTAAGGAACAAACCGATAGCCAGACAATCTCACTTGGGATTTTCCGGTAAATCCAGAATTCATGTTCGCCTCAATTACAGAAATGATCCAGTTCCTGAAGAAGAGGAGCAGCCAGAGACCGTCAACACTGTTTGACTGTTTTGTTTTGTTGCTGAAATTCTGTTGATGTAGATCAACTTTCTTTCTTTTTGGAGATCTTTTAGCCTACTTCATGCTGCCAGACAGATCCCATTTCTTGATTCTGCAAGCAGGGAATAATCAGTGTTTGTAGTGAGACTGAACTCTGCCCTCCAAACTGTGAGTAATCACGTTTAGGGTGGATGCATAACTGGGGGATAATCTTGTAATTCCTGTTGGACTCAAAACTGCTTTCTCCAGTCGTGAAAACATTTTTTTTCTCCTTTATGTTTCGTAGTCTTTGTAAGTAAAAAAAAAAAAGTGAATAGATTCAGAATCAGATTCAGTCAAAACTGTAACAGGCAGATGAGACTTAAAGAAAACTGGAAATGAGTGTCAGCAATGAAAAGCCTCATTGGTGCATCTTCACTTTTTTTTTCCATTCAAAAACAACTTTTGTCTGTAAATATGTTATATCAAGAAATTCTCAAGAGGTATAGTTCTTCTTAGCTTCACCTGGTTCAAATTCTTTAAAATAATGTTCTATTAAGCACCTTTTTCTATCCAATTATTAATCTATTAGTAAAAAAAAATAGTCAGCCCTACACTGTATTGATGTTAGAGAAGGCTGAGCTTTTCACATGTTGATGTTGGAAGTATTTGTTTCAGTGTAAAGCTTATAGATTTATATGGAAGATCTGTGGCTGTTTTTCACACATCTTGTAAACAAATTCACTTTGTTTACAAGATTCATGGCAACCTTTGACCCTTGAACCCAGACATCCCTATTAAAGAATTACCACAGGAGACATTTTGCTTTGCTTTGGCCGAAGGCCGTTCCTCTGAAGGCAGAAGTGGCCCACCTAATGAGTCACAGAGTTACACATTGGAGGGCTGTTGAGATTCAGGGCGGCGGGGGATTAAAGCAAAGCAAGAGTCATCAATGAATATCAGAACAAAGCACTGAGTCAGAAAACACACGACCGGATGACTGAGAGCGGCCCAAGAAAAGAAACCATGCAGGCTGAATCATAGCGGGTTTTTAGTCAGACATGATGAGGCGATTTCTCAGTTTTCTCATCACTTTATGCTAAAATGATACGCTTGTGAAATAACAGCTTGTCGTCTTTTGGTCTGAATCTGCGATAGCTTCGAAACGCAGAATGAACAGGAGTCAGAGCAAGATTTATGACTCATATCCTTCACATCTACATGGAAGCAAATGAAAAGCTTAGAAACAGCACACATAAAGACAATGACTGATTCAGTCTTTATCCTTTAAACGCTTCTAAAAGCACAGGGCGGTAATCACAGAAGAAGATAAGTGTAGCTCAGAGCGTGTGGGTTAATACGTACAAACATGTTTATTTGCGCAGTAAGAGTTTTGACTACACGGTTACGTATTGAAGCAGGTAAAAGTTTAGCTTTGGATTGAAGCCCAGTAACCTTTAGGATGCAACACTGTTGTACCAAACACAGCAGGACTTAGATAACGCAGACAGAGAGAGGAGAAGACGACATACGGGGCACAAACAAACCCTGGTTTCATAAACCCCTCGAATCTTCCTTGCCCTTTTTGTTTAATAATTTTCATTTTTTCCTGCACAAGGAAAAATAAAATGCAAACATCTTTAATGTGTGGGAAGTATTTTTTGGCAGCAGAGATTGTTTGTCCAGGAATCACAACAGTTTTTTTTCCACAGTAACTGCAGAGTCTGCAGTGTGAAGCAACATGTAACTCTTAACTCTCACCACAGCACGAGAGTTTTGATTAATCGGTTATTAAATGCAGCCGCTTCAAACCGATGATCAGCAGCAACAAAGATTAATTAATCTGACTCTATATAGATAATTTAATCCCCAGTTATCTTTATAGACTCCTCATTAGATGAATAAAATGGCGGAGAAATGCTCACCTGACAGGTCCACTGATTCCAGCTCCCAGCTTCTGTGTCCAGTTTATGATGTATTCATCCAAGATGGACGCCTCCTGTTTGAAAAGCAAACCAGGATGTCAATCGTAATCCATTATTCAGCAACAGCATTGCAATTACAAGCTGCAGTGCAAAAACTCTCCTTATAGCATTATAAATGAATAAATAAATTTACTATGAGAGGTCTTCTGTAACCTTGTGAGACTGACTGAAGCAATGAATAAATGTTTACTGATGATTTCCAAACTGATTACTATTTGTTTGTGTTTCTCAAATACATAAACAAACAATCAAAAATATTATTTGATTGACTCTACTGAGTTTGATCAACTCAGATAAAGGTAAGATACAAATCCTGTTTGTTGTTGGACAGAAAAGCGCCATCTCTATCATATTTTCTGGTTGTTAACTGTTATTGTTGATGAAAAAAAAAATCAAGTTTACACAAATTAACTTGTATGTGTTTAGTCCTTCAATGAATGAGTCTCAGCAGAAATCAAGACCAGCAGGCCGTGATTTGAAACTAAATTGGAAATCTGTACCAGCTTGTAAAAGCCTGATCTGCTCAGCTGTAAATTTTAGTTTCTGTTAGTCGTTTCATAGTAGATTTTTAAAATTCAGTTGACATATTTCATGTGGTATAAATGATTGACAGCCCTAATCAGAGCTCTGTTCATTTCTCCTCTGCAGCCCTACGTTGTGTCATAGTTAAATTTACTTTATCATTCGTCTAGTGTTATCCTAAACACAAATTATTTCAAGACAATGACAACTTGGCTGCCAAAAACAAACACATCACAAAGATTAGACTCTGCTGCCAACACAGAGGATTAGGGAGGTGCTCTGAAGGAACGACTGAAATTGAGAGGATAATCTGAGTTTGGACTTAAATTCTATGCAAATATATTTTTTTAAAACAATCCCATTAAATGATTAGTTGTTTCATCTTCCTGTGAATATGTTCATCTTAGCAACTGGAACTCATTTTTTACTGCCTTCGCAATATGAATGCCCTTTGAAGTCAGTTTTTTATGGAAACGGGCTGATTTTCAGCTTCCTCTGATGTTTTAAGATCAAAAATACAAACTTTTTTCTTTACCCTTATCAGGTACCAGGTCAGATCCTCTGGATGCCGGTAGCAAACCAAGTTAACTATTTTCTGCATCTGCGAGGTTTTAAAATTAAGTGAAAGGAATATTTAAAATATCTGAATAGAAACTGTGTTTTCTACCATATGTTTAGTTTATGTATGCAAGAGAGTCTTACAGAGCAAGATTTAAGGCAGATAACAAGAAGGCTGAACGTATCACAGGAGCAATGCTCCATTTTATCAGTCAGCCTGTTCCTGCTAGGGAACATGATGGATTTGGAAAACTTGGTGGCCTTAAAAATTTAATAGCTTGCTTTTATGTGCATCTTTGTGTTTCCATTGGCCGGTCACATTTGTGTGTGAATTTCCTAACTTTTGGTAGGTTTTGGTAGGCCACTGTTTTAGATTAAATCTATTTGTGGATATTGGCTCTCTTGTTGTGTTTAGTTTTTCCAGATTGATACATGCCACTGACTTTGCTTTACATCTGATTTTGAATTTCTATCAATCAGGGCATGAATTTTTAAAAGATATTTTTGCCTATGTTTTGTTGTCAGAAAACATAGGCAACAAGTGTTTTCTGGTATGATAAATGACATTAAACTCAGTTTTCCAAAAGATTTCATTAATTCATAACTAAACAGCAACTCACCATTTGAAAACAGTCTTCTGTATTTACAATTGTTTTCTTGTCTGGTTTTATTAGTAGTTTATTAACCTTATGTGTCAAAAAAGCAATAATAGAACAAATCTGTAACAGGATAAATAGTTATTTAGTCCCTGGCCAAATCAGTATCTCAAAGCTCTAGTACTCTGTAGATAAGAACCACCACAAAAACAAAGGTGAACCAGAAAATGATCTATTTTTCCACTATTTCTCCTAAAAGCATTTTTGACTTTTACTGCTGGATCAGATACTAGTGTCCAACTCTACAGCAGATGTTGATCATGTACTAAACTTATTATTATTATTATTATTTCTAAAAGCAACACTGAGATGTATCTGCTATCAAATGCTCTATCAATGCAGCATTATTTCGGTAATTTTTAAACCAAATGTTTATAATGAAAATATGCATAGATTAGTATCTGATAAGACACCAGCTGTCACTAATCAGCATTTCCTTACCTTAATGAACTTTTCTGCATTGTTGTCCTCCGTCATGGTGCGCAGCTCCTGGAAGTCTACGAAAGTTGGAAATAAGTCGCTTACTCTGATCCCTTCGCAAAGTTTCGGTCTCCCTGGGCAGAACCGGGGCTCGTTATATCACCACTAATGACAATATAAGCCCATCACAGCAAAATGTCACCCGGCCACCGATCAGCCGTAGCCGAGTGTGGTCCGCCGGGAGACCTGAAGCCCAGCACGTCAGATCAGGCCAGCTCGGCTCACAGCCTCGGGGTCCGACTCGCTCTTCCTCTTGTCCTGAACCCGCTGTGGTGACCATGTAGAGCGTCAAACTCCGAGCAAGGTCACCAGAAAAAGAAAGCCGAAGACGGGAGTCAAACGTGGACCAAAGCCGAGCAGCTTCGGTGGCGCAGTGAGCGATATTTTTAGCCCCGAATACTGACTCGGTCACTGTTAGCTCTGAAGCTAACAACACAGCCGTCTGCTTGCCGATTTTACAGTTTGTCCAGTTGATTGTAAAAAAGCAGACATGGGGACAGGTCTGAATAAAGAGAGATATTTTTAAAATGACTATTATACAGGAACACCTGGGGGGCTGATACGACACAGCGAGCACAGCGCGTTCCCAACGGCTTGTGGCAAAGAGATAAGTTAGTTTTCTAGCCCTGCTTTAAGACAGAAATGTTATCATTCTTCATCAGAACAGTACATGGACACTGGAAGATACTACGGCCTAATATGTTCGGTGAAGCAGGTCAACCGGTTCTTTTTCCAGCAGAGGTCCAGACCATCTCTGGACTATTTGGTTAATTCCATAACCCCAGACGGCACTCAATAGGAGTCCACACAGAACGCCTGAGGAAAATTAATACCAACTGTGATGGTTGTTGTCTGAAATTGAAACAACATATATCCTCAGTCTGTAAGTCCATAATTTTTTTTGTATCACATAAATTTATCGTATTATTTGTATTTATTTATAGAATAACTTCACTGGTTGTTTTTTGGCATGTGCGAGGGTTCCTTCATAAAGACCCAAATTTCAGTGCGCATTCAAGTTTACATTCAAGGGTTAATTAAAGGTTTATTACAGTCTGAACTCTAGTCTATTTATTTATTTGTTTAAACAGTCAGTCACAACAACAATGTTGTTTTAAATCCTAGAATTTGAAATAGTAAAAATTGATATGAGTTACCAAAATATGAGTAGCCAGTACTACAGTACCCTATCAAGAAATTAACACAAATGAAACGAAATGAAATATTACAATAACTAATGCAGAACAGGGTAAAGTAGTGACAATATCCAAGTTAACATGACAGGCTCAGCAGAAAATAACTTTTTTTTAAATTTCCTTGTGTACAAACAAAAGGCCTCATATCAAAATAAAGTGCTGGTGTGTGTCTGTTTGTTTAATTTTTCATTAAAATTTGTCCTTCATTCAGAGAAGCTACTTGGTTTGGGTAGAGTATCCAGATATTTTTATCCAGTAAGAGTAGCATTACTTTGTAATATTACCCAAGTACAAGTGAAAAGTAAGGTGTAGTAAAAGTACTCTTCATTGTTTTTCTTCCCCACATATTACTCAAGTAAATGTTACTCGTCACTACCCTGCTCTGGTAATTAATAAATTCACTGTTTTTCATAATTATAAACATCACTGGATTTCATTTAATTTTTATGTTATAGACCAACAAAAGTTAGTAAGTAACAGTGAAGTAGAAAAAACAGGGATAAGGAATTTCCCCACTTTTCGACAAATAGTAGTCCACAGTAGAAAAACACAGATAGACTTTGTATGGTCAGACACTAAGACAAAACTTGGACTATTGGCTTACATGCAATATTGGATATAATCCAAAACAGACCTATCCCATGGTGAAATATGGTAGTGGTAGCATTAAGCTGTGGGGATACACGTTTTAGCAGGGAAAGAGACACTATAAGTTTTGAAGTGTTCACATGGACTTTATGGGAAACTCATAGCACAACTGAAGGTTATTTAACTAAAATAAGATTACGTAAGAAGAACTTTTAATCCCACAGAGGAAAATATTGTGCCAGTGCTTAAATGTCATTAAATAAATAATAAATTAACTAAAAATAGTTAAATAAATAAATAATAAAAAAGACTTTAAACAAATAATTTCCTTTTTTTATGCGGTTGCGGTTGCTATTATGTTCCACAAATACTCAAACTTTCAATAAAATCAACATTTCCCTTGTGCAATAAATACTTTTATTTGTGTCATTTAAATGTGCTTCTGATTCTACATCTAGTTATGCTTATCTCTGGTTAACATGTAGTTGTTTTCTAACATCTTTCAGTGAGCTTGTGCAACCTGATTTTGCTCTGCATGGCATCTTGTGGCTCTCCAATAAATTACATTACAGTAAATCTTGAGTCTTGTGCTTATTCTATATGCAGCATGTTTTTTTTTTACCTTTATCATATCATTCCTTTCTGTAATATTTGTAACTTCTCTGTGATTTAACAGTAATTTTAATTAGTTGTGCACTAATTGCATCTTGTAACATATGTAACTAGTGTTTTAATTAAAAAATAACTGAAATACTATGTCAAATTACCATTGTTATGTTCATGTCATTATACTCCAAACAGTATAGTCCTTCTGCTGTATTTATTTGATTGCTCCCATTACTACTTGAAGACCAATGTTTTTACATTAATAATTTAGGCTTGATGTAGTTCATGATGAATTAGAGGAATCAGTTTATGGCTTCTATTAAGTGTACGCAACATCTCTTTGTGTTTATTGTTATCTGGCATAGAAAAGACAATTACAACTAATAAAAACACAACATTCAAGATTAGATTGTTAAATCAGACTAATAAAAACATTTAATTGCAAAAAGGGCTTGATGAAAAGCATGTTTATGTCAAAAGGTTATTTCCAAATTATACTTTTGATTTGAAAGATAAATCTCATTGCAACACATATTCTAATTTATTGAGCATGACTGAGTGGAAATTTGTTCTGGTTTTTCTTGTTTTGTTATGCATGTTTCATGTCATTAAATGATTCTTCATTTCAGAATAAAATAATCAGAGTAAGTGCAAGAGCAATTTTCAAAGGCTGAATTTATGTAATGTATGAAAAAAATAACACAATCCAAAAGAATCTTTCTCTATGTGAAAAGTTGTAGGAGCTCACTGTTAGACCAGAAATTAAGCTCAGTTCAATTTTAGAAGCCACACCCAGTTTGGATTGCAGCTGGACTTAACAAGCTAGAATTAACAAAGTCAGTTAAATACAACCTGTCTGATACCATGAAGGAGGATGCAAGATTTAAAATCAAATAAAGAGCTAAAGAAATTCAAAAACAGATTACCGTTAAAAAAAAAAAAAAAAAAAAGAGGTTACTGACATTGATAATTTGTTAAGCAATTTTTAAGGCTTTGGCACTGCAAACCACAGTGAACGCCACTATCCACAATCAGTGAAAACATATAACACTGGTGAACATTCCTAGGAGTGGGCAATTTACCAAAATTAGTCCAAGAGTGCATTGATGGACTGATCTACAAGTTCACAAAAAAACCCCACAGAATATCACTGAAAGAACTGCAGACCTATCTTCAGTTCAGTGTATTAAAAAGGGACCATGGAAAATGACCTTTATGGTAGAGGTAGTGATGGTCTAGATATGTTTTGCTTCTTTAGGACCTGGATAACTTGCCATAATTGATGGAACCACAAATTATGTTTTCTCTTGAAGACATCCTAAGGAGAATATCCGCTCATCATTTTGTGACCAAATGCACTTGGGTTATACAGCAGGACAATGATCCAGATCATGATCCAATGATCCAGACAATGCAAATGTTAAAAATAAAAGAGAAAAGGTTTTGGATTAGTCCAGTTAAGGTCTTGACTTAAATCTGATTGAAATGATGGGCTTTTCTACTTTGTCCCTGGGGATTTTATATTTCATTTTTCATATAACTCCAGTTGATACAAATGGCAGAAAAATTAGGTTTGGTTGTGTACTCTATGCATTTACCAATTTCTGACTCAAGAGACTGACACATTGAAAGCGAGAGATCAAGGTCATTTTGAGCCAAACAGAGGAAGCTGAGTTCTTTCTCCATCACTGAAAATGCATTTTTCTCAGTGCAATTTGATTTTTGGCTTTAACTTTACTTTTTTATTCTCTGTCGTTTGTGCCAGAAATGGCAGCAAAAAAATTCCTGCAAAAACCAAAAAGAATTTCAGTTTCAGGGGTTATTGGTTTATGAATATTTGTTATGTAAAAAATGCATTAGCCTGTATGTCTAAGGCACTCATTAAATGGGCGCTTTAGAGTCACTTCTTCATTGGTCAGGCTTCAAAATGTGCTTTCTAAATGAATGTTTCAGTTTCTTTATAGAATAATTATCCTGTAGTGCTCATGCACCAACAGGAGACGCTGACATCTCGTACATACTGTTTGTACATCTGTGTTTTGTGCGTTCGCCGGCTCACGTGGATGCAGCTATTGAGCCATTTAACACAAACGGACTTCCTGAAAGTAGCGCCCAGGTGTCTGTGTAATCTTTGAAATACGCCAGTATTTATACATGTATATTGAAAATATAAATTAAATATGATCATTTGTGCTTTTATAGAAAAAAGGAATGCCGTGAAAGTGGATGAATATTGAGTTAAATATTATGAGCCGTTGCACCTTCCATATATCCCTCCGCTGGTTTTTGTCCCCTTTCAGACTGTTTTGGTCTTTTCGCTGTTAGCAACGGAAAGGACCCGAGCTAGCTGTGAAACTCTAATTTGAGATAATCCATTTTTTTCTTAGGATTTTATATCACATTGACAAGCGGTGTGACGCTCGTGTTATTTTGAAAGATCCACTGAAGCGTGTTGTTTTTTTAAAATAGTTTTTTCCCCCCTCAGTTTTAATAAGATTTGTAGAGATTGCTAATTGGGCTAGCAGCTGTTAACCAGCTAGCCTGCTAGTAGCACGTTAGCGAACAGTCACACAACCACACGCCGCTTCGTTGTCAAGAAGTTTCTGCTCTACAACCTATCGCTTTTAAAGACGCCGTCTTTTATGGGATCACCATGTCAATGAAGGCCGGTGGAAATCGAGGCAAGCCCGGCGGGGGCAACGCGGCTGGTGCGGCCGCCTCCGGTGCTGGAGGAAGCGGCGGGGGAAGACAGAATCTGGGCAGGTCTGTGAGTTCCTAAACTTAGCCAAGTAAAAAACGCAGTGAACAGATGTGTTGTGGTCGGCATTTCGTGTTGTGGACACAAATACGTCTAGAAGTGGTAGTTTGAAGAGATGACACTCCCGTTAAGTGGTCCAAAATTAGTACGCGTGTTCTGCGGGCCGTGAGACGTTATGCAGCTTCGCTAGTGAGGCCTGTTCTCCTGCCTGCCTGCACGGTCCAGTAATGTTGCAACTTAAGGGCAACATTTCACCCGCTGCTTGTTATTAAATCACTCGCCGTTGTCATTTATTATTCAATTAAATAGCCGAAAGAATAAAAATATTAACCACGATTTTATATTCGTTGTTTCATTTTTTCATTTTTTTTTCTCTTCCCTTTAGTAATGACGGTGTTCGAAGTTGCTAATATCAGTTTACTATATGAGCCTGGTGCCGATTTGGTTGGAGTTAATTAGCCCATGTTTGTAATTCCGCACACTTGCGGTGTTGTAGCGGCTGCCCGAGTAGAGGCCAGCTTCCCCAACCAGCTGCGTTTATCCCAATTCGGCTGACTCCTACGTTACCGCAACATCACTGCAACGGGATTGACACATAAATGACATAAAGCGTGTACTGTGCAGGGAGGAGCGGGTGGTCATTATGCTGACCGGCTGCCAACCTTGATGTCGCTTTTCGTGGGAAATTAGTGTCCTTGAAGCATGACTTTCTGCCCACGTGTTGTCCCGTGACGAAGCTTACACACAACACATGGATGTTGATATTTTTGTTTTTGTCGTTTAATTTCGGTGGGCGTCTGTTTTCACCGGTCAGCGGGGCCACTACCCATTTATGGCGCAGGCTTGGTTCACTGTAACGCAGGGTTGAGCTAGAGTGAGATGCATTCATACCTATCCAGTATATTTCCATCTTTTACTCAAAATCATGTGGCGAATCACCACCATTACTACTACTATGCAAGGGGTATGTGTGATGTTTTTTTGTTTTGTTTTTTTTGTTCCTTACAACAAACCAAATGTGACCACCAAAGGTGCATTTTAGAACAAAAAGTAAAATATTTCTCATCAGCAAAATTCAGTTTGATCCACATACACATGCCATTTTATTAGGTAAAGGGTTTTTATAAATAAAAAAAACCCTTTTTTTATTAAAAGATACAACAAGGTGATGGAATCGTTTCTCAGAAATGATCATAATGTATTTTCATGGCGTTTGCAGTAAATCTGGACACTGACATCTCAATGAATCAGGCAGTGTTTTTCAAGTCCGTTATGGTTTTGATTAGCCTGTCTGAATCGTAGCTCCAGTTTTTTGTCCTTGACTGACAGGGGAAACATTCGGTGTGGTCTTATGTTGCTGCTTTAAGGTTTGACATGTTGTTTGTTCAGCGATGCCACTGTTGTTTTACGATTATCTCAAACCTCTCTTCCCATTCCATTCAGCTATCACTTGTGGGATATGTTCTCTTTTTCTTGCTGCTCTCTGTAATCCGGAGCAATGTTTGCGTGTGAAAATCTAAGTAGAAACACTCACACCAGCTCAACTGGCCACTGCATTTAGAAATTCATTAATTTTCCCTTTCTTCCCATTCTGATGTTCTGTTTGAACTCCAGCACATTGTCTGCACTCCAGCGAGACCCCTAAAGACAATTGGTTGCTGTCATTAGTTTGGCTGATTAACTATTTGTGCTAACAAGCAATTCAGCATGATTACCTAATGGTAACAATAATTCAAATGATGAGGTGTCTAACCCTATTGATTTCCGCATAACCAGAAACAAAAGAAAAGAACTGCAGTGGGAATAGGAATGTAATGAAAACTAAAATGGATGAATGTGATAGTGGCAAATTATGTTCTGCATTGGATTCTTATGTGAGAATAACATCTAAACCATCTTAAATATTCTGCAGTTAATTGTTTGAAAACCTGTGAGATCTAATAATTAATATGCTCAGTGACTAGGATTAATATTATCAGTTCAAGGTAGCGACTTTGTTTCTCTGTAATTTATGCTTAGCTATGCTGCCAAAACGTAGGATGTAAAACTTTATTTATACAATACCTTTCCAGATAAAAACCACAATGTTCTTCAGCTAACAGAGGATGAAAAATACACAAGACAAAATTTAATAAAAGTAGATTTTAAAAAATTAGATCTTTAGCTGGCCTTTTAAAGGAAACCACTGAGTGCTGATCGCAGAGGAAGGGAGTTCCAGAGTCTTGGAGTTGCAGAAAAGAAATCTGTCTCCTTTAGTTTTCGTTTTTTATGTGACACAATCACTAGGTCTTGGTTGCAGAACCTCAGGGCCCTGATGGTGGTAAGGGGACGTCACAGTTCAGAAATGTAGATCGGTTCTGTCTATGCAGAGTTTTCAAAGTCAAAATCAGGAAATTTAAATGCACAATAAACTTGGAGCTAATGAAGTTGGATTAGCAGGAGACTCATGACAACATTTTGATGATTTATTCTGGAGCCTAGCAGGAACATTTTGTGCAAACTGCAACCAGTAAAAGGAGGTTTTAGTTAGACATGTGTAAAGTATATCGCAGTAATCCAAACGAAATGACTCAAAAGCATGAATTAAGATTTCCTTCACAGGACAAGAGGTAATAGAAGTAAGTTTGGCAATTTTTCTCAAATGGTAGCAACAGGATCGAACCAGAGCTGACATGATTTTCAAGTGAAGGATCAGAAGTTATTCTGAGATTTCTTACAGAATATTTAGCTACATAATCAAGAGATCCAAGGATCAGATTTTTCTGAAGTTTTTTTTTCTTTTTTTTTTCCTTCTGGTGCAAAGACGATTATTTCAGTTTTTGTTCCCTTTCATTGAAAAAAACCGCCATCTATCCAGCTTTTAATTGAATCAAGGCATTTTATTAAAATACACAGTTGTGGAACTTCAAAATAAATATACAAGTGGATATGATCTGTATGAAAATGATGGGAGATATTCTTAAAAGATGGCAGTATGGGGCCAGCAATGGCTCCAACATGTCCACTAAAAGAGGTTGTGAAAGATTTGAGCAGATACAAATTATCAGAAAGGTAAATAGATATATTTTTTTTGCTTCAGCTTTCACTAATTTTCATGCAAGGCAACCATATTGGAATTTAATATCAGGTTTGGTTAGAAACCTCTTACTTTCCTTGGACCTGTGGCTTCATGGGTATTGTCCTGTTAATGTTTCCAACCTGAAAGTTAGAAACTTAAATTTCTGAGGAAAAATAAAATGCACAATTAAGCCATATCCTTTAACAAATTTTGCATGAGAACATTGTTTTGTTTGACACAACACAGACAATTGTCAGGATGTTGGTACTGGAAAAATCTTCATTTCCTGACGTGGTATTTGCTAAAAGAGGGGAAAGAAATTGAGGACCTTTGATATAAACCATCACCTTTTACCATTTTTGCTTACATTTTATTTAATTAACTGGAAAATCCAAAAATATCTTTGCGCTTGCCTATTGTGAACAGAGCTGCATGAAATATTGAACTGCCGTCGTTGTCGCAATAAAAGTATTTGGATCATTGCACTTGCAAATGACTGCCATGATTTGCCATAGTAAACATTGGAACTCTGTTTGGAAATAAAATATGTTTTGGATTTGCCTTGTCCTCTATGTGCACCTCTGATAAAGATCTTCATGACCGCAGGTTAAGGTGAGAGGCGGGGACAGTGCTGTGATTGAAGAGCCTGGGTCGGCATTCCAAAGCCCTGATGGGATCAAGCCGAGTGGATTGCTTTAGATGAATGAATCGTTTTCTTGATTGGAAGAATGTTGCTGTTAATCGAGGGGAATCTGACATCATATTTTTGTCTTTCAGGGGAAGACACAGTGGCAAAGCCCCGGCAGCAGTAAGTTAGGACTCTATAACTGTCACAAGTTTACTTTAAAACACTTACGCTTCATATATGTTTACCATCAGATGTTGTTTTTCCACTGATTGTTCTCCTGGCGTCTGCATTTTGGTCAGAACCAGATGTCCACAAGGTGATTTCTGCTCACAATGTTTCTGCTCTTCAGGTTCTTTTCAATGGTGTATATGCAAACATGAGGATGGTCCATGTCTTGACTTCAGTGGTGGTAAGCTTTACTTCTTGTCTCTCTCAAATTTAAAGGCCATCTTTGTAATTCTTGTCTTGATTATTAATGGATGCCTGAACAGAAGCAGCAAAGGTACAAATGAAAATCTATAGGGCTCATTCTTACTGTAAATGACTAGTGTCAGCAAAACTGCTCTTTCTCTTTTACCACATGCTGTTAGTTGAGAATGTCTACACTGCAGTAAACAACACTTAGAACAGCTTGTACCATAAGGAAGGCAGATCAATCATTTGGCTTCCAGCAGATGGGCTTGTTGAACTTGTTATTTCAAAGTGTACGCTCACATCGGCTCTCTGAGTGAATAAGTCTTTCATATGGTGACCACTGACCGGCTCATCTGTTCACAGGGGACCAAGTGTGAGCTGAAAGTAAAAAATGGAGCTGTATATGAAGGAGTATTCAAGACGTATGGTCCTGAGGTAAGGGAAGCTGATGTCTAATATCATATTTTTAATGATGCTGTGGTATTATTGGCATCTGATGGTATCCAGATAGGAAATGGGCAGAGAGACGAAGGGGCAGCAAACCTCTATAGTTCAGGAATTGAACTCCAGATGGTCTAGAACAATGAGGTCGCTGCATTTATATCCATCTGTATTGCTTTTTATAATAACTAATCTAGTCACCGTCTCTGTAGCTGGAAAAATGTTTCAAACTTAGGGAGGGAGGGACACCATCTTGTCAGCGCTCAAAATCAGTCTCACCCCCTGAGGTGGTTTCCATCTTATGTTTAAGAATAGAGAGGAATCCGGTTCCTCATGCTTTCTTTTAAGGAAAAAAATCAGTCTGTGGGGAAGCATTTAATATGTATACTCAACTTTGTTGATTTGTTTCACAGCACTTGCAAGATTGCACATGTGACTATTTATTTTTACAATATCTCCCACTTATCTCTTTGACCTGTTGTGGCTTTTTCTCCTTGTGGAGAGCGTTAGTGACTGTCTTCTGGACAGCTCCTGATAGCATATTTCAAAACATTTCCACTCTATCGTATTTCTGTACTGAAAATCCAAAAGAGATAAGTGGGAGATATTGTAAAAATAAATAGTCACATGTGCAATCTTGCAAGTGGTGTGAAACAAATCAACAAAGTTGAGTATATATATTAAATGCTTCCCCACAGACTGATTTTTTTCCTTAAAAGAAAGCATGAGGAACCGGATTCCTCTCTATTCTTAAACATAAGATGGAAACCACCTCAGGGGGTGAGACTGATTTTGAGACTGTAGAAGATAGCTGTGTGCGAGGATTAAGTGGAAAGTTGAGTGGAAGGACAAAATGTCTTAGAAATATTGTGCACAATTAACAGCAGGTAAGGGGTTGCAAAGTGAAAGGAGTTTTGGGGAGATTCAGAAGAGCCACCGCACACGGACATATCAGGACATTTTTCTACATCTGTGGCATTCAGTTGTATCCAGAGGAGATGACTGTTGTGATTAAAGCACCCAGAGCTTAATGCAGTATTGTGCAGTGCATGGGTAAACTTTTTAGTCTTGAGACTTTATTTTATTCAAGTTGTGTAATATTCTTAATTTCTGAAAATGTCTTTTTATTAGCTGTAAGTGAGAATAGTTGATTAAAAGACATGAATCAGCAGCTTGAATGCTGAATTGAATTCCTGAAATCAATACCTTTCTGTATTATTCTAATATAAGGAAATGCACCTCTTTTTGTGCCTTTTCGGTTGGTGCTATTGCCTTTAACTTTATTTCTGATTCGTATTAACCTGCCTTTCTCCTGCAGTGTGACCTGGTGTTGGACGCAGCCCACAGAAAGAGCCCAGAGCCGAGTTTAGGCCCCAGGAAAGAAGATATAGTAGAAAGCATCATTTTTAAGGCTTCTGATGTCGTAGTGGTGACGTTCAAAGACGTGGACCCGAATTTCGCCAGAAAAGGTACCAAAGGCTTTTGTGCTGATTGAATTCACATTCATTATTAATCAAGCAGCAGACGATTTGGAGAGCTAATGATATTGTATTTGCCAAGTGATCATAAAACATGTAACTGGCCATCATTGCACATGTGCAGTAGGTTGATTGTTTTCCGTCTTCACGGCCCTGAAGTGACTTTGTCATGAGTTACATCTTGTGTTTCTGGCCGGCTGTGGCAAACCGATTTGATCTATTGATTTTTCTGAAGGTGGCTGAAGTGCAGGAAGGACACTTCAGGTTGAACGAGTCTGCTTCTTGATGTTTAACAATAAATTCATTAGATGTTTTTAATTTTAAAAAAGCCCATGAAAATTATGTTTTAGGGTAAATACTGTTGTCAGTTACAAACGGATAACAAAAGGAGAAGGAAAAGAACATTTTGATTTAAAGTTTTGACCCATTTGATGAAGATCTTGCATGTTGGTCAGGAAACTGTTAGTATTTTTGTTCTTCATTCTGTCTGTCCGTCCATTCTCTGACTCTCTCATTTGTGTGTCTCTTCTTTCCAATGGTCTAGTCTCTTCCGACACAGGTAATAAAGAACTTTAATTTTCTCAGATTTTTTTTTTAATTTTTACATGAATATACACATTTGGATCAGAATATGGGAGCATAGTTCTGCACAGTTTGGGTTCATGCTACTACTAGTTTCTGCTGATCAAGAATCTGATGCATGGCATTGGCCACATGCTTGTGTTTGGGTTTACTGGTGAGAGGGAGAATGTGTGCAGGGTGCTGTAAATAGTGAAAATATTTAATGTAAATAAATCATTTTGCTTTTGAATTTAGTGGCATGCATGTTGTGGATGTTATTTTCATCTACCGCACGATTGTTAAAGTTGTCACTCTTCTGCAGCACTTTATTTTAAGCTGACCAGTGTAGAGCTCAGGTTGAAAACACACAGTATGATTGGATTGAAAGCAACAGATTCAATGTTCAGCTCTTTATTTTGTTTCTGATTATTTTTTATTTGAAGAAATGCAGCCTTGCCTGAATGTGTGATTTGTCTTCAACCTGAAGATCATATAATTAACTACAGTCTAAATTATCTGCATGTTCCTCGACACTTCTCACATTCTCTATTTGCAAATTATGATCATTACTTTAAAAAAACGTATTCACACCTCGTGACTGTTTTCACATTTTCACAGTGAATTTTATTGAGATTTTTTGTCATAGGCCAACAAAAGTAACGCACTGCTGGAAAGTAAAAAGAAAATGGTTTTCACAATGTTTTACAATCAGAAATCTCTGGAAAGTGGCATTTATTAAGATTTAATCCATGGATGTTTCACTCCATCCTTATTCCCATCAACTCTGACCAGCTTTGCTGTTGCTGCTGAAGAAAAGTATCCCCACAGCATGATGCTTTCACTACCATGTTTCACTATAACTTACGTTCCGGGTGACATGCTGTGCTGCCATCACCCCGAAGCGCTTTCTTCATCCTGTTTGAGGTGTCTCTGATGTGGCTTGTGGCCAGCTTTTAAACCCATGAGTCATTTTCATTCCTCTTCACAATGATTCGCCACTTTATTTTGGTCTGTCGGATAAACGCCCAATAAAATAAATTTAAGTTTGTGGCTTTAACATGAAAAAACGTAAAAGTTCAAGAGGCATGAATACTTTCACAAGGTATTGTATATCTGATGCACAATAAAATTATATGAGCAATGGATACTGTAGTATAGTCCAAGCTTGTTAACTCATTGTGTGTACAGTATTTGCCTCTAATTTTGCATTTATCAGAAGTTTTTGGATTGTTTTTAAATAATATTGAGTTGAGTTGGGAGATCAAAGCTTAATTTATGGGAGTTCATGTGATCAATATGCTTTTGTCTCTGATTGGAGAATAAGAATATAGGGCCAGACTTGGGCTAACATAAGACTAGTTTTTGTTTCAAACATATTTTGTCTTTGAGGATGCTTGTCTTGAATGTTACTGGGCTGTAATAATAAGGTCAAGCAGTGCTGATGTGCTGAGTTAATTGAATTTTCATTTATGTATTTAATAAGCTAATGTTTTGCTACAATAATGGCCTACACAGCGAGATAAGACGCACTGTTGGGTTGGCTGTGCTGCATTTTTGCAGAGTCAACTAAAGACTTTGCTCAGCTTCTTTTAAAAGGATATGTGTGATTATGAATAAATTAGAATATCATTGACATGTATTTAGTTTCGGTATTTCAGTTCAAAAAGTTAAAGCGGTATTTTATGTAGATTTGTTACACACAGAGATCTATCTCATGTTTTAAATGTAGAATATAACTAGTAATTGTTTTTAATAAGGAAATCTGCATGTACTGCACTGTATGTGAACTCAACACTTGGTCGAGGCTCCTTTTGCATGAGTGAATGCATCAGTGTTGCATGTCATGGAGGCCGTCGGCATGTGGTTTGTGAAGCTCAGCTAGCTTTTAGGTTCTCATCTCTCTTTGACAAACACAGTTATTCCCTGTCGGTTTCACTTTTTGAATTTAATTACTGTAATAAACATTTTGACGATATTCAAATTTTTTTGGCTAATTTATTTTGACCTCTATGCCCCCATTTGTGTTGTTGCTGTGAGGGATTATGACTGAGGCGCTGAAGGCATGAGCTCTTTCCTGCTTATACAACATGACTGCAGCCATGTGATTGCACACTATCATGAACTTTGCACTCTGTAGGGCTGCTGAGAAGAGTAAGGAAGACTAGATAAACCACTCATGTTATTTACCAGAGCTATCGATTTTCTGTAGTAGACTAATTTAGTGGGTCAACATTATGACCTAATCGCACTGAGATGAACTGCAAATCCAACTTGTATTTCAGAGCCATTTGTGTGTGTGTGTGTGTGTGTTTGTGTGTGAGATATTCCACATGCGTTATTATATGATCTTTTTGTGATGTAGACAACTTCACAGATGCAGCAGTGAGCGGTCGAATTAATGGTGAGCATAAGGAGAAAGATCTGGAGCCGTGGGACGGAGGAGACACTCACAACTCTGACAGCCTCGAGTCCCTGGACACAGATGTGGTGAGATCAATCACGCAAACGCATCAGACATGTTGATGTCAGCTTGTCATAAATGGGGTAGCGTTCACACAGGAGTGTACACGATTGTCCTTTGTTAAAAAGCTCAGATGACAAATTTGCCTCGCTTTCCGACTTTGTCTTTGCAGTCAAACGGATGGGACCCAAACGACATGTTCAAGTACAACGAGGAGAAGTATGGAGTGTTGTCTACGTATGACAGCAGCCTGTCCACATATACGTAAGCAGCATTCTGTTTTTCTTTTTTACCGACTGTTATTTATATTAAAACATCTTAGCATTTGCAATGTTTATATAAAATTGACTTTTTTGAGCTTTGTTAAAATGTAATTTCCTCATCAAAAACATTCATGAAGTATTGCTTTAGTCATTTTGGCAGCCATTTTGTGGTGGTTAAACGCTTGCGCTCACAAAGCGCTGCCTATTTCTACAAAGCTCGAGCTGAGCTTCTGCCTCACAAAGCACTCCTTCCCCGCGCCTCCTCCACTCAGCTCCTCCAGACTGTCAGCAATTGGCAAACACTTTGTGGAACTGCGTGTTTGCTAAGTTTGTCATACAAACTACTTCTCAGTTGTAAAACGGCATCATGGATGAACATTGTTGTGTTGATGTGCTATAGGCGGTGTTTCAGAAAGAATAAGAGCTTCTTAAAGAGACTGGCGTCAAATTGAGAAGCTAAATTTCTTTTATATTTTGTTTGATATGTACAGCATTTTCATAACAACTGAAAATGGCGCTATGTGCCTGGAAAATGCATAATACCGCTTGTTTAAACCAATCTTTGCGTAATAGATCTGCTGGTCATATGTTTGTTTTTAAGTATCAACCCTAAAGAGACTCCTACTCAGTTTATCATTTTTGTGATTAGACAAAAACTTAAAGTCTCACCTTGTTCAATGAGTCTTTGTCCTTCTGGACGTCGTTCTGCAGGGTCCCCTTGGAGCGTGACGACTCGGAGGAGTTTCTGAAGAGGGAGGCTCGTGCCGCCCAGCTGGCAGAGGAGATAGAGGCCAGCTCCACATATAAAGCTCGGGTGGCCCTCGAAAACGACGAGCGCTCAGAAGAGGAGAAATACACGGCTGTGGTGCGAGGGGAGAGGGAGGCTCCCACACTCAGCAGGTGAAATGAAGTTACACAAATCAAGGACTTCAAGCCTGGATACTTTTGCTGTCTTCTGTTAATTGCAGTTAGCAGCTATGAGTTTGCACCAAACTCGGATGACCATTCTGTGTTGTTCACCGACTCCCACAAATATTCATCAATATATTTGATGTGTATTTTAATGATGGAGCTTCACAAAATATAATGTTTGTTGCTGTTTCATAACTGATTACTGTATGAACTGCCTAGCTGCTGAAATGTGTCACACAAACAAACTTGACTTTTAGGAGACAGAAAATTCCAAGATTATTATAGTGTTGAACTGATCCTCATTTTGTGTTTGTGTATCTATTTAGAGAGAACAAGTACATTCCTCCGGGTCAGAGGAACAGGGAGGCGATGTCATGGGGTGCAGGACGCCAGAATTCACCTCGACTGGGTCAGACCTCAGCAGGAGCCTCGGCTTCTCGACCAGGACCTCATGACTACAGTCCCAACACCGGCCCGGACCAGAGGGTGGTGAACGGAGGTACGTTAACCAATCAGTGACAGATTACTCAGAGTTCGCAGAGTACTTTTAAGTCATCAAGCAACCTCGATCCAACTTAATTCTGACGTAGCAGGATTACAACTTTAAACTGAACTTGTTACATCAGAAATGAGTTCAAATGAATAGTAAACACTATAATGTGGACCACCAGTACTCCACTTTTGGGAGTACAGCCAATCAGCAGCAAGTAAAATGAATTTCCCTCCTAGATTGGCTGCTTTGCAAACGCCAGCCAATAGCGTGTCAAGTAGCAATGTGTACTTTAAGTTCCCTAGCTGCAGTTTTTATATATATATATATATATATATATATATATATATATATATATATATATATATTAGATATGCTCTTCAAAAAAAAGACAGGATAGCTGAGTTTTCAGCAAATAATTTGGAGTTGCGTTCCACAGAGAAATCTACAAATACTCAAAAGCAAGTAGGCTGGTGTCCCATTTAAATCATATCAAAAAAAATATAAACAGTGTTTTTGCGAGTTTCCACTGAAGGAAACTTTCCAGGAACCAGGGTTGTTTTCTGGGGTGATTAGCCTTTTTCACAAAACATTTCCATCATAAACCCGCAATAATGAGCCACTTCTGAGCTCCGCCTGCACATTAATAATTCACAACGAATTTATTCCACTGTGATTAGCCCACATTGTCTTCTTGATGCTCCAACACATGATGGGATATTTGGGATCTTAGTTACTCTCATCTAAACGCAGTGTGGTATTCTGTATGATTAGCATGTAAAGATTAAATGCTTTGCACTTTAATTATAAAAATTAACCTTTTATTTCATTGAAAGTTGCTATGATGACGAACTCTTATGATGGTTTGCAGTTGTAAGTGTGATTATCTGATGAGTAGTTTTGCCCTCTTATGAGTCGAGGAAAAAATTAGAGGAAAAACTCTGAGTGCTTCTTAAAATGCTGCCAGGACTTTAAGCCAGTAACTGACTCCTCTTTTACCAGCACATGATGAAATGTCACATTGACCTGACCAGGATTTAATTTAGTTTTTTCAGATTAAATTTTTTGCATGTTTTTGTTCGTGTAGAAAGAGTGGAAATTTCCCCTCTCATCTTGTGAACTCAATTTCTGGAATATTTTATTTGTTCCCTCAGTTAAAAATTACTTTCTGCTTTTTATTATTTGCTCCTGTTTAAATCAAACTTCCTGTTTTGCTGCTATGTTTATTAACTTCCTCTCCTCCCTGTTTGCTGCTGCACATTTGTGTTTTCTCCTACTCTTTGTTATCCTTGATCATTTGTCCTTGCCTTTTTTTAGGTTCATCCCATTGGCCCTCACCCTGTCCGTCTCCCTCTTCTCGTCCCCCCTCTCGTTACCAGTCTGGCCCCTCCTACTTGCCTCCCCGGGCAACCACGCCCACCAGGCCACCCTCCAGGCCCCCCTCTCGGCCTTCCAGACCTCCCTCTCATTCATCTCACCCCTCCTATCCCTCCTCTTCATCCTCCTTTTCTCAACATGGCCCCACGTCACCAGCCTCCACTCTGCCCAAACGCATGTCCTCAGAAGGTATCCACATAGGTTGAGCCCACCTGGGCAAAGGCATGAGATGGAGAATGAGGGGCCGACCTTGGCGTTGAATTGGATTTGAATTGTAAAAGTTGTAAAAAAAAAAAAAAAACGTTTCCTAAAGCTTAAAAAAAAAAAAAATCCTTCCATGGATAAATTTGCCCATGTGTTTTGTGGAACAGAAACATCTGGAAATTGCTTCTTCTGATTTGGGGTCTGACCTTAAACGCCCATTTTAATGGCAAGAATTTGGTTGTGACTCCTTATCAGTGTGTGAGGCAATTTCACCTCGGCATGTGGGTGCATCAAGGTCTGTGTGTGTGTGCTGTTTTTTCCGCGTCTCTGTTGTTTTAACCACATAAAGAGAACATGTGAGTGAGGCACCAAGTTTTCACAGTAAACTGAGTACATCTGTTTCAAAGTTATAAGCTTAAATATGGCTCCTTAGTATCTGTCCAAAACCAAGCAAGTCCTCTGTCACTTTAGCAGTCTGATCTCTCACTGTGGCGCGTTTCAAGTCCTCATCCCTCTAGTTTTTCTTCCTTCTGTGATTCAGTGTTGAGTTTGTGTCTGGTTCACTTGGCAAGACGAAACTCTTGAATTTGCTTGGTAACTCTGGAAAAAACACAAACAACTTATGATACTGTAAAACACCTGCTCTGAAAGAACGGTGCTGCTCTAAAGTATTCATACCCACTGAACTGGTTGTGTTACAATCACAAACTTAATTGTATTTTATTGATATGCATACATCACCCCCTTCCCCCCCTAAAAAAAAAAAAAATCTGAAAAGTGTGGCGTACGTTTGTATTCAGCCTCATCTGAGTCGATACTTTCTAGAAGCATCTGCTGCTACAAATACAGCTTCATATCGTTTCATACGCCTGAAACAATCGGAAAATGTTTCGGGGTATGAATACATTTGCTAGGCACTGCATACTTTTATGCAATCGTTGTTCATCTTCTCCCTGAACATATGAAATATTGATCCTGAGGATGAACAGTTAAACAGTTAAGGAAATGATCTTTTATTATATCGTGGTTCAGTTAACTGCACAGCTTTGTTCACATCTTCTTATCCATGGATTTGTTTGGTTTCCACTGAATTAAATGAAGCTCTTCCGTCTTCCTACCTCTGCTCCTTTCCACTGATTTATTTTCTCATCTCCCACTTCACTTATTTGGGCTTTGAAGGCTTGATGTGGTGTTTTTGTCACATGAAACTTTGTTCTTCACTAACACGCATGTCCTTGTTGTTTGATGTGATATTTACATCTGGGTTCACATTGACACAGATGAGTTTGTATTTACCGTGTGTTTGACGATTTACGGGACCTTTGTCCGCAGGTCCTCCGAGGATGTCTCCTAAATCCCAGCGAACGCCTCGTGCTCACAGAGTGCCGCCGTCACGGATCAGCTCAGTATCCACCGCAGTGGACTTGGGTTCCCACAATCCACCTGGAGATGTTTCGGCAACGCCTCCAGCCAGGAGCAACTCCTCTGGAGGTACCTGGTCTTCAGTGGTCAGTGGAGGTAGAGTGTTTTTCTTTACTTGTAGAGGTTGTTTGGATATCTTGATTCTAAGGCTGTTAAGTTTATCCTTATGCTTGGAGTAATTTTATATATATTTTTTTTTTCTGTCCTCAGTTCACAGACCTCGATCCCCACGACAGAACAATGTGGGCCGCGCCTCCCCCGGCTCTTCCTCACTCTCCTCATCCCAGACAGGAACGGCTCCTATAGAAACTGTTACGACGCTGACGTCAGCTTCCTCTCCTACTGCTGCTAGCCCCGCCCCCAACATGGTCGCCTCTCCATCAGGGGACGGTGAGATTAAATGTCAAAGTTTGAAACATTTAATTCAAAGTTGAGAGCATAATTACAGCTGGAAGCAACCAGCAACCTTGACGAACTTCTCAGTTGCTTGAAAATGAGTTCATATAGGGTTTGTTGGCGGGCCGGAGTTAGAAGGATTAGGGCCCCTGGGCTGGAGCCAGGTTTGGTGTGAGCGTAATTTTTAACTATTCAAATTACAGAACATTAGTAGATGGGTCTGAATTGGTTAGTTTAAAATGTATGTTGGACAAAAAAACATTTTGTTTTAAATTAATGCAAATCCAACAATATTAAAGCACCACAGCTGAAATGAGCCTATGAGTTTAAAATGAGGTGCAGTTTTTGTAAAACATGCATTTGGCAAAAAACCAAAATAAAGAGCCCCCTCCTAACTTTGGGTCACTGCTCCTGTAGGCCCGTTTTAAAATCTGGCTCAGGCTGTTGGAGTAAAGGGGGTTGATAACAGATGCACACCACACTTTTCAGATTATTATTTTTTTAGTGTGTGAAAAATTCGACAAGTATCAATATTTGGACAAACTTTCTCTCCTGTGTTTTTTAATCTGTATAGGTAAAGATTGTCGTGTCCAGGAGACGAGACAGTCATCTCCCTCAGCAAATAATGAGAACATTAAGTCTTTGGATAACTCCCCTAGCATCTCAAGACCAGTCTGTAAAGGTACTTCATTGTTATTAGGCATGTTTCATAGTTGGTTTTATATATTGAAAGACATTTATTTTCTGATTTATTGACATAACCTGACTCCATTTCTCTCCAGGACCTCCTTCTATGGCCCCCGACCACAGAAAACAAATAGATAATTTAAAGAAATTTAGTGTAGATTTTAGAGTAAGTATCCTTGTTAAACTCAACAGAAACCTGGTTTAAAGTCGCTTAACCAGATTGCATAATGAAAACCTGTTGCACCCGTTTCAGTTGCAGTCCAGTTCCAGTCCAGACCCCGCCTTTGACCAGATGACCAAGCCAGTCAGAGACTCATCAGACAAGCCTAAAGATCTTTCCCTTGACAAGGCCGCCGCAGCGGGCCGAGACGGCGCCGAGGACGGCGCTGCAGGGCTGGCTGCTGGCGGCTCCGGAGCCACGCCTGCATCGTCCGCCAGTAAACCCGGCAGCCCTGCAGCGCCGTCTCCATCTTCCTTAGAGCAGAAGAGAGGAGGGCAGGATGTGACATCACAAGGAGTTCAGACGACTGCCATGTCCACGCTGAGTGGACCCAAACATGAAGAGAAGGAGGAGAAGAAGGAGGCGGTACAAGAGTGAGTGGACCGGATCGATTAATCGAATTAGTTGTGATGAAGCGATTATTGAAACAATCGTCAAGTAATCGATTAATTGTTACAGACTCAAAAAAGGGGCATTCAAATCAGAAATGTACAAAAATACTAACATTTTGCACTTAAGATGAAAAACCTTCTAGGTCTGTAAATATCTTTTACACAGGACTCCTGAAGTGATGTCGTTTTAGCTTCACCTGGTTCAAATTCTTTTTAAAAGCACCTTTTGCTATCCAAATATTGATCAGTTTAATTCATAGTTTCATTTTTTATCATTTCTAACCACTCTGACCACCCTACTGCTGTCAATCAAAGTGGAAACTGGTCAGCAGACAAGATGTCTCCATTAAGTTTGATGTATTTCTGCTATGCAGAAGAAAACAAACATTTTTGACCTGACTGATCCTTTAACTTTTTGTTTTTCTGCAGTCAAGTAAGAAAATCCACCCTGAACCCAAATGCTAACGAATTCAAACCCAGGTTTAATACACAGGTCAGTATGTCTGGATGTAGCAAAGTCACCCAGTGAGTCCAGAAAAAAGCATCACAAACTGATTTCATTCTTCTGTTGTTCCATCTTTTTCTTCAGCCTAAGCCAGCCAACACCCCGACGCCTCCTCGGCCTCAGGGTCAGCCCAGCCCCTCCATCGTGGTTCAGCAGCCGCCGACCGTCTACGGCTGCTTCCCTCAGATGTATCCGCTGACGCCAGTCAGCCCCGGCGTTCAGGTGAGATGCACACCTGCATGCTAGAACTGTTCGATCTGCTTTCGTTAACTATAAATAAAAGCTACCTTAAGAGTTATCAATAGGCGCAGGTCATTTCGCTCTTTAGCCATACCTACTCTGACAACCAACAACTCAGTTATTTCCTTTGTTTTACTCACATCCTGCTGTAATAAAATGAGGTTATATGACTTCAGTAAATAATACCTACCAGCAGAAGATCATTTTTCAAAATCTGTCATGTTTTATCGGAACTGATTCAAATGGAGATCAGAACCACAGTAAATGATAATGCAGTGTGGTGCAAAAAATTTAAATTGATTTTGTGGAAAAGAATTTAATCATATGTGAGATTTTAGCATTTTTAATTGTAGCTTGTCTTGAATCTTAATTTCAATGGAAAATTTGTTAGTTTACCACCGTTTTAGTTGATTGTTCTGAAGCTGGGAGGAGTAAAGTGGGAGTATGTAAGTACAAGCTGACCAGAGGGGCAAATTGTATAAATAAATCACAGATTAATAAGAGGATTTACAGATTTAACAAAAAAAAAAAACAACTCCCCTTTGAAGTTTGTGCTCCTGTGAATCATCGCTGACACACAGATAAGTTTTGATGTTAACTTCAGGTACAAAAAAGGTCAGAAACGTGTATAAAAAAAAAAAATGTTGCAATTTTGTAATTTATTTGTACAGGTAGAGTAACATGAGTGTTGGGGTTCTTAAAACACTTTTCAGTGTTATATGTAATGCCATCTATCCTGTGTTGCTTTAAGAAAAACTTGGTGATCCAACATCAGACGAGTGCAAACAATAACAACTAAAGAGTGGTTCTTTTTCCCTTCTCTCCCCCTCCTCTTCCTCCTCCTCCTCTCTCTCGCTCCATTAGAAAAGCATAATATGGAAGGTTTGTGAATTTTTCTAAGATTTCTACTTTTTTTTTCAACACTTGTTTTTGTTCATTTTATTTAAGCCCAATCTGTACTTGGATAATTTTGCTTGCTTGTTGAATTAATGCCATCAGATGTTGGTTTGCCAACTTCTTATTGCAATTCCTTTGAGCCGCCATCACAGATGGACCTTTAACATCATCCTGTTTCTGTTGGTTTATTCTCTTAACAACAAACCCAAAACAAGAAGGTTCTCAAGCTTCTTTTTTTGCGGCACTGCACCTTACGACAGGAATGCATGTTGTATATTGTTTAGAAATAATAGCGAATAGGCTAGCATAACTGTGACACAGTTTTATAATAGAAAATGCATGTGACCCAAGGTTAGAGAGATGCATTTTTAAATGTTGAGGGGATATTTCCAAGCAGGAAAACAGGTTTTTACAAAACCTTTACATTTTAATTCAAAAAAAATTATTTATTCAGATTAATTTTCTATTTTACATTTGCTTGAAAACATTAAGTGTAAACTTTTTTTTTCTTCTCCAATCGCCTCCCTCCTTCCAGTCTCCAGCTGTGTATCAGGTCCAAATGCCTCACATGGCAGTGAGCCAGTCGAAACCTTACAGACCAGGTAAAGGTGAGAATAATCCCTGCTTTCTTTGCTGTTCCCTTATTTTTTAACCACTTCCTGCTCTTACAAATTCGTTGTATAATGCAAGTATCAGTCTTTGTTCCATTAATTTGTGTCTCCAGCCAGCATTATCTAAACATTGTGAAATGAGCATTTTCCACTTTTTAAATAACAGATTTTATTCCTAATACATGGAAACAGTTGAGCAACTTCTGACATTTTTATTTCAATTAGTATATTTTTTTGTTTATGCCGGACCTTAGTTAACCTTAATTAATTGAGGTTATATTTTCTTGGGTATTTCTAAAATGTTTCCTCATAATTTTTAAAGCATTAATAGTAACATCCTGCAGTAGGAAATTAGAATGTTTTCACACCTGATAGTCCGATGGACTCGGGGATCAGAATTTCAACATTTGTTACGTTTTCATCTGGTGCGGTTTGCTTTCACACTGCAGTGCCAAACTAATTGAAAAATCTGTTCAATTCCTTCACCTGTGGTGGCGCTGCACCAAAACTAATGAGGGAAACGACACAAAAAGAAGACGAGTGCAACTTCCTTCTTCACAAAATGTAAACTAAAACGGAGTGGTGTCAGATTTTAGTTGTAGGATTTCTCTTTTGTCTTTGTCAAAAGACCACAAGCCATTTCTCCCTCTAGCCGTAGACTTGCATGTTTGTTTTGGCTGTATTTACCCAGAATGCCCTGCGCCGAAGTCCACTTCCTGCCTTTGTAGTGGACTTCAGTCTGCTTGGCATACACATATTCATTCGAACCGCACCAGAGTTCACTTCAACCGAACTGAGATTGAAGGCTTTTAGGCTGGCCAGAATTCACTGCTTTGGTCCGTGTGTCAGTTTGATTGCATGAATGAACTAGAGTTTTATTAAAACGAACTAAACAAGACTGGTCCCCACATGCTGATGACACTGTGACTACTAAGCTATGATCAATAAAAACATTTTTTTTTTGTTTAACTTGACTTGGTTTATAGGTCAATAATCTTTCTCTCCATGTAATCTAACTCCATGAATCTTTAGTACCCAACATGCCCCAGCAGAGGTCTGACCAGCACCACCCGCCCGGCACACCCACCATGATGCACCCAGCGACCGCAGCGGGACCGCCGATCGTAGCACCGAACCCCGCGTACTCAGCGCAGTACTTCACCTGCAGCCCGCAGCAGTTCACCAGCCAGCCGCTCGTTCAGCAGATGACGCACTACCAGTCACAGGTGCAGACTCGCACACTGAGCAGCAGCTTTTAGAGGAGGGGCTTTTCAGGGTATCGTCCGCCATTCATCACCGCTAACACTCACCCTCCAGGCACAGCACATGTTCAGTCCAGTCATGCAGAGCAGCGCCAGGATGATGGGCCCTCCTACGCACGGCCAGCCCAGCCTCGTCTCTTCTTCTACTACGCAGTACCCGGAGCAGACACACACCATGTATGGTGAGTAGCAGCTGTCAGTCTTGATATGAGCTCACTGGTAAGTAGGCATAGGTAGGAACAAAATGATTACCTTAGGTAGAAATGTCACAGTGTTATGATTACAACTCTAAAATATGTAGTTTTGCATTTTCGTTATCATGCTTTGATGTACAACCCCTGGCAAAAAGTATGGAATCACCAGTCTTGGATGAGCAGTCATTCAGACATTTCATGCTGTAAAACAAACTCGGATCAAAAACATAATACAATATTAAGGTCATTCCAAAGTGCAACTTGTTGGCTTTCAGGAACACTCAAAGAAATGAAGAGAAAACATTGTGGAAGTCAATGAATGATACTTTTATTGACCAAACACAGGGAAATAAATATGGAATCACTCAATTCTGAGGAAAAAAGTATGGAATCACTCAAATTGGAGGTAGAAAAAAGGACACACCCAGTCTATTTCCTTTCCCTAAATGGACACCTGCCCCAGATTAGATGTGCCCGTTAGTGTGCAGTTCAAAACACCTGCAGTCATGACACCTTGGAGGGCTGCTGGACGAAGTGGAGTGGCGAGAACCATGACTCCAACAAGAGAAATGTCCCTTGAAACAAAAGAGAGGATTGTGAAACTTCTTGAAGAAGGTAACCCTTCACGCATGGTTGCTAAAGATGTGGGCTGTTCACAGTCAGCTGTATCCAAGATATGGTCCAAACACAAACAGCATGGAATGGTTGTTAAAGCCAAGCGTACTGGTAGACCAAGAAAGACATTAAAGCGTCAAGACAAACAACTAAAGGTCATTTGTCTTGAAAACCAAAAAAGTACAACTAAACAGATGAAGCATAAATGGGAGGAAGCTGGAGTCAATGTATGTGACCGAACCGTAAGAAATCGCCTAAAGGAGGTGGGATTTCAATACAGGAAAGCTAAATGAAAACCAGCATTGACACCTAACCATAAAAGAACAAGATTCCGATGGGCTAAGGAGAGGCAATCATGGACTGTGGATGACTGGATGAAAGTTGTCTTCAGTGATGAGTCAAGAATCTGCAATGGACAAGGTGATGATGCTGGAACTTTTGTTTGGTGCCGTTCCAGTGAGATTTATGAAGAGGCCTGCCTGAAGAAAACAACCAAATTTCCACAGTCCTTGATGATATGGGGCTGCATGTCAGGCAAAGGCACTGGGGAGATGACTGTGGTTAATTCTTCTATCAATGCACAAGTTTACATTGACATTTTGGACAGTTTTCTCATCCCTTCAATTGAACAGATGTTTGGAGATGATGAAATGATTTTCCAAGATGACAATGCATCGTGCCATAGGGCAAAAACAGTGAAGGCATTCCTTGAAGAAAGACACATTCAGTCGATGTCATGGCCTGCAAATAGTCCAGATCTCAACCCAATAGAAAACCTGTGGTGGAGATTGAAAAAAATGTTCCACAAGAAGGGTCCAACCTGCAAAGCTGATCTGGCAACTGCTATCAAAGAGAGTAGGCACCAAATACTGTTTGTCCCTCATCAAGTCCATGCCTCAGAGACTAAAAGCTGTTATAAAAGCCAAAGATGGTGCAACTAAATACTAGTGATGTATTTTGAATGGTCTTTTGTTTATGTGTTTTTCATGATTCCATACTTTTTTCCTCAGAATTGAGTGATTCCATATTTATTTCCCTGTGTTTGGTCAATAAAAGTATCATTCACTCACTTCCACAATGTTTTCTCTTCATTTCTTTGAGTGTTCCTGAAAGCCAACAAGTTGCACTTTGGAATGACCTTAATATTGTGTCATGTTTTTGATCCGAGTTTGTTTTACAGCATGAAATGTCTGAATGACTGCTCATCCAACACTGGTGATTCCATACTTTTTGCCAGGGGTTGTATATGCACTGGTGATATTTTTGGGATGATCTTCACCCTTCGACATGACCTAAATTACAGGTGTCTTCAGTCAGAAGCTTCCTCAAATTCAGTATAACACAGACTGCTACAGGAAATCTTTCCTGCCAACAGCCATTATTATCTACAATAACTCCTTGAAGAATTTGAATCGACATGAGTTTCTGCCAGGCTGCTCTAATCGAACAATTAGGATTAACCTGAATTTAACCTTAACCTCTCCATAATCTCTATAGTGTGTCAACTTTAATTGTTCTTGGAAGTTGTTTTTAGATTATGCTGAAATTTAATTCCTCTAGCATTCAGGTTTATACTTGCATAGCACAAACAAGCTATACTGATAAAGCTGCACTAATAGGACAACAGAGTTTAATCAGGTTGTTCTCTGCGACGACAGTCCTCTTTTTATTGACCTAATATATTACGTTGGGCGTTTTTATTGGGTTTTAGATTCTGAGTCAGTGTTGACACAAAGAAGACTAAATGTATATAAATTGTTTGCATGCAGAAAAACGACAGGAATCACAAGTACGAACAAGTTTATATGAAAAGCATGTTCAGCTGAAGAGCTCCTCACTGATGCAGGTGGAGACACTCTGTATTTCCATCTTTCACTTGAAATTAATCAAATACACAATCCAAATCCAAAACACTCAGGCGGACAAATTGTGACTAGCCTCATGCTGATATTTGTTTCTCTAATTCTAGATACTAACGGCAACATTTTAATTTCATTACGGCATAAACTTCACCTCAAATTTAGTAAATAGTGACGCGTCGTCTCCTCTGGCTGCCGCCGTCCATAAGAACGATTTGCATGTCGGGTAACATTCTTCCTCTATGTTGTCTTCTGTATTCTTATGGCAGCTGACGTATTCCCAGATAGAGGGCAGGTTTGTGGACTTGCTTGAATTTGCAGAGCTAGTAGGTTTGCAGAAGTCGAGATGCTGCAGCTGCATGTCAATGTTGGAATTTGACCTGCACTTTATCTCTGACCAGACATTAAAAACTGTTATTCTGCAAGACTGGTATGACGGAAAACTTCAGTGGTTTTGAAACCGTGACTTGTCTTAATACCATTCCTGGTGTTTGGCCGGCCATTGCTTTCAAATTGTTTTATAATTTGTCTTAAACTTCTGCATATGTTTTAATTTGTTTTACTTTTGCGCAACCAGGTCGTTGTGTGTTGCAGATTTCTGCCCATGTCCCTCTTGGAACTGAAATCTTAGATCTCAATGGGGTTTTACCTGGTTAAATATAGGAAATAATACAAATAAAACAATTAATGTTTTGTTGCACTGAGAGGCAGCAGGAAGTGTTGATTCTGGTCTCTTGCTGCCTCAGTGTCTGCAGGGCCGATGCCTCAGCAGTACCCTCACCCCAGTGCCACCCTGCACCCTCACCCGCAGCACCCGCAGCCCTCTGCCACCCCTACAGGCCAAGCCCAGCAGGGCGGCCCTCCACAGCACGGGGGCCCGCCGAGCCACCCTGCAGCCAGCCCGGTCCAGCATCCTCAGCACCAGCAGGCGGCAGCAGGTGATGATCTCTCCTAATGAGCAGCTGAGTCGGTTTACACTGTGTTCACACCGCTGATGTGTTTCGCAGCAGCGGCAGCAGCGCAGGCCCTGCATCTGTCCAACGTGCCGCCCCAGCAGCAGATCTACTCGGCCTTGGCCCCGACGCCCCCCTCCATGACGCCCAACCCTCAGTCCCCCCAGGCGTCGTTCCCCTCCGCCCAGCAGACCGTCTACATCCACCCTCAGCAGGTGCAGCATGGCTACAACCCCAACCACATGGCCCACGTGCAGCAGGTGGGTCGCCGGGTCAGAACCGGGAGCTTTTCAAGCTTCTGCTGGATTTAGTGCTGATTCTGCAGGAAACCTTATTGGATGATGTTTTTTTATGTTTCTCTGACAAACGAACAAGTGTTCCTCCCTCATGCATCAGCTGGTTGCCTCCTTTAGCTGTCACTTCACTTTTCCTGTCGTTTTTCCTCTTCTCCTTTTCTGTCTCCCATCTTTCTTCCTTTTCTGTCTCTTTTTCTCTTCCTTTTGCTATTTTTTATTTCTCTTTCTCACTCTTTCTTTCTCACTATTTTTCTCTTTTCTTTGTCCTTTACTTTCTTTTGCTCTTGCTCTCTTTCTCTTCCTCACTCTTTACTTCTCCTTTTCTTGCTCTCTTTTTCTGTTTATTTTACGCTCTCTCTTTCAGCTGAGTGTTTGTTCCCTTGAGGCTTTGAGCTGGCTGTAATAAAAACCCAGTTGACATTGTGCAGCATAACTTCACTCCAGCCAGGTTTATAAATAGTGGCTTCATTCTGCTCTCTGTTAGCTGTAATTAAATTGTTTTTCGTCGACCGATCATATATTTCCTATTGATTGTGGTCACCTCTCTGCTTCCAGAAGGCAGCAGCTCTAATCGCTGCCGTCCTGAAGCTTCAGCTGTCAGTCCCCTCATTGTCCTCTCTCTCCCTCTCGCTCTTCACCTCAGGCCCATATGCAGTCCGGCATTGTGCCATCTCACCATCCGGCCCCCACCCACCCTCCAATGATGCTGATGGCCACACAGGGTCCAGGGGGTCCCCAGCCACCGATGCCCCAGACGGCTCTGAACCCCATCCCGGTGTCCTCTACTACACATTTCTCCTACTTGGCACATGCTCAAGGTAAACTCATCAACCTGCTAACAGGATTGATGTTTCCTTTATAATGTCAGCAGCATCTGCCTTCCTGCTGCTATTTTAGGTAATTAATGCTAAATGCTCACACTGGGTCAGTGTGTTTACTTCAATCTGATTTGTGAAGAAGTTTTAAACCCAACTGCATCCATACATTCAGGTTTGTGCAGATTTTATCTAATGTCAGATGTTTTCATCGTCATTTTTTTTGGCATCTTCTCAAAACGAAGACCTGGGTGGTTGTGATAAAGCTGCCAAGGTGACGAATGAAACCTGTTTTTTAAATTCTTGAAGTTTCTCCAGACTCCTCCTTCAGATTTGTTTCAGAAACACTTTTTGGCCTCCTTAGAGAGTTCAGATAATACGAGACGCTCTAGTGGAAAGAGAGACGGGCAAGTAAAGCAACCTGATCTGCTTTAATGAATTTCCACAGCCGTTATAAATCATGTGGTGCAGCTTTGTGTTGCATAGTAAAATCCTACAATAGCTTTTTAGCTTCTGTGGCTTGAAGTATTCAGATTTATTAGGATTCTGGATGATGGACCACTAAGTAAGCTTGATTGTGAAGGGAAACAAACATGTTCTTTACATTTTTTTCTTTTTACTGTGATACTTAAAATAGATTAGAAATATCTATTTCAATAAATGCTTTTTTATACTTCAAAACTTAAGAATAAAAGTGAAGAGTAATTGATTAGTAATTAGTTAGTTTTTGCTTTATTTTCAGCCATGCAAAGTAGATAAAAAAAATGTATACATCCCACTAATACAGAAATATATGCAGTAATGTACATATAGTAAGAACAAGACATTGTCTGAGTCATTAAAGTCATGTTTTACATAATAATGCTATTTAGTCAAGAATGTACTTGTCTTGAAAATGTGAAATGTTTCATTTCTTATGTTTGTACACCCCAATTTTTTTTCAATACTTCAAACTTGAGACTAAAATTGTTTGTAAAAAACAAAGTTATTTTTTTTCTCTAACATTTTTTTTTTTTACATATTTATTTTACCATCTTAAGCAGCTCCTATGGGACAGGACATTTTTTTCATACGTTTACTCACTCAATCGTCAAAGTGATTGATTACTCGATTACTAACAATTGTTTACAACAAACCTACAACAAATCTCAAAAGGCCTCACTGAACACTGTTGCTCCATAGTTTTCATGTGTTGGAATGGCCTAGTCAAAGTTCAGACCATATGAGTTGTTCAAGATGATCAGATTCTTTCATCCAGCTTGACTGTATTCTCTACTTATGTTGGTTCATCACTAACTGTAAACATTCCCATGGGTGTAAATACTTTTTCCAGTCTCTGTTATGAGATGAGCGTGGTTCTGAAAGGTGGAGGATTGTTCTGCCAGGCCGAATCGGGTCATTGTTTCTGTCCATGTCTCCATCCCTGACTCCATCTTTGTGTGTCTTCCCTGCAGTGCAGCCTCATCATCAGCAGCAGCTGTAGATAGAGGGCGCCGGCGAGCCGAGGGACCGCTCTGCTTCACGCTTCTCAACCAGAACCTCCATAACAAGGCAGAACGAGAGACCTCCCTCCCTCCCTCTTTTTCTCCCTCTCTCCTCTTCCTCCACCCGACATGCTTCACATCAGCGTTTCTCTCCCCTCCCTCCCTCCTCCCCTCCCAGTCAGACTAGGCAATAAGTGAATGTTAACAGGTTGATGCAGTGTTTTAACGAGAGGTTTAACGGACAAGACGTCTCCTGTTTGGACCCTGATCCTGCGTAGTATGAGGGGTCGGCTGAAGGAGTTAGAGCGTTGCTAGGAACTGGAACTGGTATTCTGTCTGCACCTTGTTATGGAAAAGAAATCTTCCAACCTCTAGACAGTATTAATATTACTGTTTATTGCTGCTAAGTGCTGCGTTTGTTTCCAGACTACAAGACAAGTTTCTAACCAAACTAAAAACCGGAAAAATGACCAGAAACGTCCAGTGAGGGGAATTAAAAATAAATAATAATAATAATAATAAAGCAGCCAAGAGGACAGGAGAAATGTTATTTATAAAACAATAACGGCTGAGGTGATCAGATCCCACTTCTCACCTGACCCTTATGTAACTTTTAAGTTAAAACTTTTACTTTGTAGATAATATAAATAATTTAAAAAATGAGCAAAAAAACTTAAAAACAATAAAAAAGTTTTAAAAACTGGATGGCGTGTCTCTGTGGTTTACTCTTTATTTGGATGGTCGTCTTGTTTTTATGTTTCTGAACAAAGTTTATAAAGGAAAAGAAAAATAAACCTCAGTTTAAAGGTGCATCTCAAAGTAATTACAATCAATTTTAACATATATTATTCATCACATATAGAATAATATATTTTAAGCCTACATTTCTAAAACTAAGTATTGGTATTTCATTTGCAGAAACAGTGGAATTGAGTTTCTTTTTGTCTTTTAAATCATCACAAAAGGATGGATAGAAACATTATTCAAAATGATCTACAAGCAAAACAGGAACTTCGTTTTCAAAGCTGAAGTGGCTGAAATGTGTCATGCTCTCATTTACGTTCATAATAGGATACCAGGTAAAAGAGCTGTTGAGTGTAATGCAACAAGGAAAGCAAAACCAACTGCAATACAGAAGAAAAACACTGAAAAAGGGAAGTGTTGATAAATGTGTTGCAGAACCTAAGCCATAAATTTAATTGAAACTGAAGAGTTTTGAAAACTTATATTCTAGCTGTCTTTCCTCTGGTTTATATTTTTGGATTCTTTATAATCTGCCAGCAACCCCAGTTAACTTACTTCAGATATAAAAATATTTTTTTCAAGCTAATAATGAATTAAAATAAGATTTTTGGGAGATTATTCATGTACTAAAAACAACCAAGAGTATTTTATTACTTTGCATAGTCATAGGAAAACACGCAGTATTGCAAAAGGCACAATGTCCACCTTATAAAGCAATATTAGAATATTATTACAATATAATACAAACTTTTGTGACTTAAAATAAAATTCACGATTTGCTGAAACATTTAAAATCTATAAAATTATTTTTAAAAACTGCTTCGATCTTTTTTGAGGTAAAACAGAGACAAATATCTGATCAACATGTTGCCGCGAATCTATTGACGCCTTAGTTCCGGTCTGAGGACAATCGGCGAGGTGGAGGGAGGAGCACACCTGCATCAGCCGACTGCTGACGTAGCAGTAAGGCTGGTATCTGATTGGCTCCTGGCTCACCTCCCCTTTCTCTGTCTGGAGGTGCCTTCAAGCGCAGCTTGGAAATTCAAATACAAGAGGAGGAAAGGAGAAGCTCCCATGAGAGTGTTTGTAAATATCTGATTGTGTTAATATAATGTCACTAAATAGAGATTATTATAATATTTTTGTGAGAATAATTTGGATTTAAAATGCTCTTTTGGTTCAGATGCTGATGTATGGCATTTGAAAATTGAAAACTTGACCTAAAAATAACATTTATATGTAATATACTGAAACATCCTATTGAAATGGACAAATCTACAAAAAATTGTAATCACAAAATTAATATAGCTACTTAATTATATAGAAACATCAAACTAGAATGTTTTCTATTAACATGTATTCTAAGAAAGTGTAATGGAAGACAATTATTTAAAGTATATTAACATAATTGAGGTGTGCTATCCATGTTGAATATAAATTAAAAAATTGAACATTTAATACTTTAAGTATTTTTCACAGGAGTGAAACCTACGGAAATGTCATAAAATGTTAATTTGTGAAACACCTATATTATATTTAGCGGTAAAAGAGTTTAAAGAGAGTTGGATACATTTATTTGAGTATCTTTTTTGGGGGCGGAAACAAACTTTTAGAAGTTGTTTTTCACACCTCTTATTTTTACTTGAGTAATATTATGAAGTATTACTTTTGTTGTTACTTGTTATTTTCTGGAGCCACTGCCAGTAATTTCACAGACTGAAGAACAAACATAATTTAAGCAAATATGCATCAGACACAGAAACACACCTACTGTTGATGATGAAGCAAGATTTCTTGTTTCTGCTCAAGCTTCATGAGTTATTTTCTTTTTTTTTTAACCTGTAGTGGCATTTGGGGCACACTCACTCCCAGACACAGCCCCTTCAAGAATATATAGTAAACGCTGTATTGTCAATGAGAGTACTTTATTCTAACATATTACCTAGAGTAAGTGATAGTTTCATAAGCAAACATTTAAAGTTAATTTCTAAGTGAATTGTGGCACTTCTGGACCTCCATAATCACTGCTACATTGGTAAAAAAAATTAAAAAAAATTGACACAATGATCGATTTTTTTTCACGAGTAATCACTGGTGATCGAGGTTTCCGAGCTTCCCTTGAAGGCATCGCTAATCAAAGCGCTCCGGGGACAATCTGGATAAATGTGTCATCTGCTGACAAGAGGATATTTTCCGATGAGCAAAAGGAATCCCGCTGAGTTATGATGGTCGGTGAGCAACAGGAAGGGTGAGCGGCTGTCTGGTGCTGTTTGGTTTTGTTTGTTTTTTATTTATTTAGTTCTAGTTTTAGTTTCACCCTCTGTTCGTCTTGGAGGGTTTGGTTTTCCTTCCCCACTAAACGCTCCGTGGTAGATTTACAGCGGCTCGGACGCTTCCAGAGACAATGACAGTGCTGTGTTTTAACTGTGTGCTGGAATAGAGACACATGTGCGGCAGAAAGGCTGCGCCTCGTCTCTCCTCCTGAAAGCAGCAGGAAACTTTTCACTGAAGACACAAACCCGAAAGCAGCGAAGATGTTTGAAGCCTCGGGAATCCCTGTCATCTTCGATGTTGTCTGCTTTGTCCTCGGTAGGTAAACCTGTTTTTTTCTACAACTTTTTTAAAAGCCTCAGAACCGAAGTCAAGAACTAGAGGAGGAATTCAGTGTAAGGTTATTTGCATAAATGCTATTTGTACCCTCAGAGGAAGGTTTGAGGTTTCAGCAGCCAGGCAGGAAGATGGAAAACGTCCCACCCTGCATGTTTTCTTTTCTTTTTCCCCCCCTCCTCCCTCATAAATCTGTATTTTTAGCTGCATGAGTGGAAAAGAATCAGAAAAAGCATGTAGAACCAGTTATAGAGATTAAAATAAGAAGCCTTTGCAGTTTCTGATTTGGTTTCATAAGATCAGGGTTTGAGAGCTGTAGAAAGCTTTCCCTGAGGATATTCCGCACTGCTTAGTCACTGTCTTGTGGTTGGCTTTGTTGCTGACTCTTTATTCCTCATTTTTTCCACAAGCAGACGCAGGCCCCTATTTACCTTGTGTTTACATAACAGGACATTTTGTTCTGTAATTATTATGATTCTTGTAAAATGCAGTAAGAAACTAAAGCAAACATTACAGTAAAAGTGCATTTTCTCCCTGTAGTATATATTTTTTTAAAAAGCAACATTTTCTGCATTTTATGTGACTTGAATGTATTTTATTAAGATTTTAAGACTAAGAAAATTGGTGCCTTAATAGATGGTGGGAAGAAATTGATGCAATGTTTTAAGAGTTTTATACAAGTAAACATTTGAGTGGTGTTCATTTGTACCATTTTATTTTGATGAATACATTCAAGAGGAACATTTGCTTTTAGAAGTCACCCAACCAGAAAACGTGTGATTTAATCTCCGCACAATCCAGCTGGTCTGGTTTGTCATTATCACAAAGAAACACAGTTGACATGTCGGGTTTAAAGCTGAACATCCCAGATCAAGCCTAAAAATGGAAACTAAACAAAGATACGTTTGTCTTTTCATGTCTCTACCTTCATCTGCTAAATGTTTTTTGCGAATAAGTGACAAAACTAAACATTTCACCGATATTTATGTGTAGAAATCAATTTTGGCTAAATACAAAGAAAGTCTGATCTTCATAATGTTCAGTAACTAAAGAGTCAATCTTGTAATGGTGGTGGATGCTTCTACAAAAAAAACAAATATAATCCCATAAGCTTGTGCAGATCTCCTTGCAGATGGAGTAATTTGGCCGGCAGTGACGATTAGCCTGAAAGAATCCACACTTGGAGAAACGCCAGATCTCATGTCAGAGTTTTCAGTCTGAACTTTCTTAGATCAGATAAAACCGATTCAGATAAAACGGAAGAGTATGAAGCATGTTGGAGCATGTGTTCGAGACGGATCACACATCCTGGGTCTCATCCAGTCAGACCTGCCCTTCACTGTGTGCGTGGTGACACAGTTGGTCTTCATGGTTGTTACACATCTGTTACAAAATTGTTTTGCTGTAATCAACCTCAGGCTGTGTGCTTCAGTTGTTGTGAAACTTCTAGTAAATCCTACCATCCTGTTGGTGTCGCAAGCAGAGATAAAGCTGAATGCTGATAAATGTGGAGCCAGTGTGTTTGAGCAACATCTTCGCAGTGTGATCACAAGCAGAAAGTGGTGCTGCGGTTTAATTGTCCTCTAATGAAGTGGATAAAGTTGGGTGAGCTGAAATATTGCAAACTTCCTGTTTGGTAGCAAAAGCTTAATGAAGAGTACAGTGTGAAATAAAGACTTAATGTAAAGCTTGGATTATGGGATATCAAGCTGTCAAAGTTCGACTTTGTTAAAATGTGGCAAAATCTGAAAAAGACTATTTTGATTCAAAACGTCTGACTCCCTGTTTTGTTTAGAACATTTAAATTACGATGTTACTGTCTCTTTTAGCAGGTTTTGAAGGTGAAACTAGCTTGGGCTGCAGTTTAATTCAATTCAGTATATTTACATAACGCCAATTCACAATAAATGTCGTCTCGAAACAATTTCAGTTCAATCGCACAAATATTCAAATTTATCCTAATAATCAAAGAATAAGCTCAGATAATTATTCAAATTAGCTTAAAAAGTTTCTGAGGAAACCAAGCAGATTGCATCCAGTTTCTCCTCCTGGATGAGTATGTAGCGATCTCTCATACTGGGCATGCATGTAGCGACAGTGGAGAGGAAAATCTCCCCTCTAACAGGAAGAAACCTCCTGCAGAACCAGAACCGGGCTCACTATAACCGGCCATCTGCCACGACTGACTGGGGGTTTGAGAAGACGCACAAAAAAGAAAGAAACGAACCGATGTAGGATTATTTTGATGATCATGAAAGAAAAAAATTAATAGCAGATGAGAAAGAACAAGTTTAGATGGCACAGCTGTTCCACTATTGAAGTACAAACACAGCTTTGGCAAAAATGAAGAGTCCACTGTAGTGAACCCCGTTGAAGACCTCCTGGTTATTCCAGCAAATATTCATTTCCGAGTTAAAACATTAATATTGTTGTTTCTAAATGAATATGAACTTATTTTCGTTTTCATCATTTGAGGTCTGAAAGCACTGCATCTTTTTTTGTTATTTTGACCAGTTCTCATTTTCTGCAAATACTAAATTTTTGCTTGGAATTTCGCAGACATGTTGTCAGCAGTTCATAAACCTATAAAGAGTAAACTCTGAGAACTAATCATTTTGCATGTTCTCTTAATTTTTTCCAGAGCTGTATTTTACTTTTCCTGAATTTCCAGCAGCTTCTTGTTAGTTAAACCAAAAGTCTCAATTATTTATCAGAAGAGTGTTGCCTTAAATGCTCAGGACCAATCAGGAAAGTTGATCATCAGTTGGGGGCATTTACAACTGACTAATATCTAATGTCCTGTTCTTTGTCTCTCTTTTGGTTTTCACAGTTGGACTTCCATTTTTCATCCTAACTCCCAGACACAGCCCCTTCAAGCGGGGTTTCTTCTGCAACGATGAGTCCATCAGATTCCCCTACAAAGAGGACACCATATCCTACCAGCTGCTCCTCGGAGTCATGATTCCCTTCACACTCATAGTTGTAAGAATGATTTAGATTAAAATCTGACTCCTTTTCACGATGAGATGTCTTTCCATCATGGCTTGTTTTCCTTTTTCTCCATCTCAGCTCGTCTGCGGTGAGTTTATATCAGTGTACATGTGTCACGTCAAGAACCGGTCGTTGAGGAGGAAATGGATGATGTGTGTCTACAAAGCCGTGGGGAGCGCCGTGTTTGGAGCCGCTGCCAGCCAGTCTCTGACTGACATCGCTAAATACTCCATCGGCCGACTGCGGCCGTACTTCCTGGCTGTATGCAATCCGGTGTGGGATCAGATCGATTGTAAAACCGGAGGATACATAGAGAACTTCACCTGCACTGGAAATGATTTTGAGGTGACCGAAGCCAGGTGAGGTTTCATCTTTGAAATTAATCTCCTGTGATTAAAAGAAATTGATTAAAATGAAATTTTAAAGTGGGAAATTCTTCAAATATGAAACAAAATTAGTTTTGTGGTTGGGGGGTGGGGGGGGACTGGCATGGAGAAAACTTTTAAAACTGTAGAGGCTTTATTTTAAATGCTCATTGGTCTTTAGCCTCATCGAATCCAGCTGAGTTCAGATCTCTAACCTCACATTTTAGGAACCAAGAACAATAATTTATGGTTAGCCATACCAATCCATTCATGAATATTTGGATCACTGTAATTTGGTAACTGTGCTGGGAATAAATGTTACAAAATCATATTGTAGGAAATGTTGTGGTCATCATTTGATGAAACTGGTCCACAAATTGAGCCTTGAGGAACCTGGTGTGTGATTTTCCCTCTAAGAACTACATTCAAAATCATCATGTTAATTAAACAAATCCTGTCGGTATGAGATAAAATAGACTTTGAAGTCCTTGGAGAAATTGTAATTTGGAAACTAGCGGATAATGAAAGACATTTTCTGATTTGATCTTTGAACTCTGTTTGCCTAACAGTCTAATTTTCACAAGACAGAAATCAGAGAAAAAGAATCAGTTTCTTCAGCGTTTTCCTGCTAATCACTGATCAGAGGCGATCAATGTTGAAAATCTGAAAATTTTGTTCACTGGCTGGCTGATTGGTGATAAAATATTCAAAATAGAAATAGTTGTCAATGGCACCACTAAAATAATACTAGTTTCATTCAGATCTGGGATGGTAGATATCAGTTTTATTATCCATGGTTGTTGGTTATTGTATTATATGAGAAGGTGGAATGTGCTATCATGTAAATATCAGTTATTCACATTTCTGTCAAAAATGTGTGAAATCCTTAAAATAAATGAACAAGTTCAGTCTTTTTCTCTCCCTCTAACCGTTTTGACTGTGTGGTGACGAGATGAACCTGGATAAACCTGGATTGTTTATTCTAGTTGTTTTGAGCTTTAAAATCCTTCTTCCACCTGCAGATATTAGCAGTTTAGATGAGTAATTGTTTTATCTCTGACATAAAACAACAATACACTCCTGCCTCTTTCAAATTTAATTTTTTCTTTCTTATTGTGAAGAATAGCTAATACAAATCAACTTTTGCGCGATACTCCAAGCAACTCAACATGAGTTCAATTGCAAAAAATACTTCAGCAATGAATCATTTTATGGGAATTTTCAAGGCATGGTAATGATGATTTATCTTTTAAAAATTACCATTTAACATGTGATTCCCTCCCTTTACCAAATGATGAAGATGAGTAAACAGCTGACTGTGAACCATTACATTTTTACACACGTAATGGGGGGGGAAAAGCATCTTCTGAGTCAGTAAAAGCTCAAATCACCTTTTTATTCTGTCCTATTTAGTTATACAGTTGGTTATTTACAATTATTTTTTTAGCAGCTTTAGAGACAAATGTGTGAAAGTCATAAGAGTTAAAAAAAAGTTTTGTATTTCATGAGAGATTAGACTGTAAACTGTGTGGTTAGAAGGTAAATTTCCCCCCATGAAACAAACCGTCTCATATTCTGTCTTTAAACTTTTATTAATGGATTGTTTTTCAGTGGTGCCTCAAAACAGATTTTGTTTTGCTCTTTGCACTTTATTTAGTAAAAAATTTACACAAATTTGTCTTATTTTTTTGTTGACCTTGTTTTTAAAGTATTTTGTTTACACCTATAAACTTTATTCAAATTCTGTGCTTGGTTTTAACAAAATGTTTCAAACTAAAAGCCTTAAAAACACCTGAAGAAGTCAGAAGTTTGACATATTATAACTAACTAATAAAAAGTATTGGTATTGGTATTAATCAGTGATTATGGACGTGTATTTACTTGCCATCGGATTGATACCAAAATATGCAGTTTCCTCTAGTTGACAGTTTAATTCCACATCGCTTTAGTGTTCTGTTTCCAAAATGCTTGGGTCAAAACAGACAAAAAATTTAAAATACCAGGGGAGACGCTGTGTTCTGAAGAGCTAATTTGAGAAACAAATTAAATTTGCTTACACCCAAATGTGGAACTGAAGCCAAAGGACTCTGAACCAGATTGCAAAGGTTGAGGAGACAATCAGCAGCAGAGGGTGCAGCAGCAATAAAACCAGCCAGGAAGACGAGTGGGACACATCAGCAAAGATGTTTGGTTCAGAAAAGACATTTCTCAAATGGAAAGTCTGAGCACTTGGAAATGGTTACAGAGGCATAATGGCATCTCTGCAAGAGGAAGTGGTTCTGATTGGCTGCTGGCCAGCTCTCTCCCACACGCCTTATCTGTTATCACATCAGGGTACAAATATTCAGGTGATCAAGAGTCAGAATCTGAGGACAGACTATGTGCTATATGTGCTATGTGCTATAGTTTCATTTTCACTGCATATTTAAAGAAAAGTGACTAAACTTCAATCTTTTTCTCCTTTATAGAGTGTCCTTTTATTCTGGTCACTCGTCCTTCTCCATGTACTGCATGCTGTTCCTTTCCGTAAGTACATATAATAAACGTTTTTGCATCCCCATCATAGTCATTATGCAGTTTTGCAGCATCCTTAACCTCAGCTTGGGCGCAGAATGCATTTAATAACCCTTGAAAATAATCATTATCATGCAAAGGCAAGCATTGCCTGACCTGAAAGCACTCCACTGCTTCTAAAAACAGCCAAAGCGCTTAAGAAAAAAAAAACATTTTAGAGCTCACCCCAGCTGAGCTCCAGAACGTATGATCAGCTGGTTTTACCGCTGTATGTGCTGTACAATGGCTGCTGGAAAAGACAAGTGTTTTGTTGTCAACTTTTCATCCAGAAACCACTTGCTCCATTCTTGCTAAAGGTGCAGGAGGCTCCACTTCTGCTTTTTAAAAATGTACATTTGTGTAAAATTGCATGTATGTTTGCAGCCATTTTCACATGCTAGTTTAAACGCTGAGTTGAAGGACGTGGCCAGCCGCAGCTTATTTGGATTTAACGTGACAAGAAACTCTAGAACTGCTCATTCTGAAAGGAGCTCACAACAGTCTGAATTGACAAGACTAAAATCTCATTATCTAAGGAAGATGTAATGAGACCCTGACTGCATAAATTACTCATGATGTTGGCTTATGTCATGTGCTTAACTGGTTCTGCTTGGAAAACAATGCAGCACAGATGTCAAGACAATACACAAAGAAGCTCTCTTTGAATTTGAACATAATCACTAAATGAGATATTTACATGCTATGTTTATCTCATCTGTTCATTTGTGAGGTATTCAAACAACCAGTGAAACTCTCTGAAGCATAAATGTTTACTTTTTTATTGTGCTTTAAAAAAAGACTAGTAAAATGGCTCTTGTGAACACCTGTATCACAAATATTGATACAGACTGTGGAATCTGTAGAGAAAGGTGTGACTGTGCATTTTTCTTTCCTCTGTATCTTGCAGCTGTACCTTCAAGCCAGGATGAGGTCAAAGTGGTCACGGCTTCTGCGTCCCACCCTCCAGTTCTTCCTGATTGCCACTGCGGTGTATGTGGGTTTGACCCGAGTGTCTGACTACAAACACCACTGGAGTGACGTGTGTGTTGGCCTCTTGCAGGGCGGTTTGGTGGCGGTTTTCACAGTAAGTGTCCCATAAAGTGGCTAAAAGATAATTAGCAGTTGCTCTTTTTTTTGTTGTTGTTGTTGTTGCAAATACAGAGAAGTCATTTTTTTCTCTGTCATACCATGAGTTATACCAGCTCATGCCCATGTGATATTTCACACACTCACTCAGTAAAATTATTATTTTTGACACAGTGTGAAATTGCTGACACTGAAGAAGGTGAATGCCCTGAGTAATGTTTTCCTTTTTTTTCTTTTTTTTTTTTTTACGGTAGCTAATCTACGTCAGTGATGATTCATTAGTCGGAAACTAAACATCAAGCTTAAAACCATAATGCTGTAACCGACTGAATGTTGTGGTGTTTGTGTGGGAAATGTTTGGGTGTTTTTTTTTGTGTGTGTTTGGTTTTTTTTTGGTGTTGAATCCTGAAACATAAAGTGGCATTGTTGTCAGTTGCTATAGTAACGAGACCATGCCTAGCATGGCCGACACAGAAAGTGTGGGGGCGGGGGGGAAGCAGTGGGTTTGAGTTGTACTTTAACGGTTTTTCAGCGTTATTTTTCCTTTTCTGTGACACTCTGCACTAAATTAATAATACCTATATCTCCAGGTTTCATTTAGTTAACGGAATTGTTCTACCGCAGCAGCGCGGCTATGGCTAGCAAGTAAAAAAAAAAAAATGCCCTCCAGCGTTGTGCGCATGCGCGAAATTCTCGGACATAAACAATAACATTCAAGGGGTCCATATGTTTTTAAAGATCCATTCAAACAGTTATGGTCAACTTGGATTATTCTAATGTCTTCACATTTCAGTGATGGCTACATGGTTAATGTATTGTCATTTTGTCTGTCTTCTGCAGGTCTTCTGTGTCTCCAACTTCTTTTCACTGCCAGTGGAACCAGTGGTATCGCAGGCGGAAGAGGACCCTCACTCCAATTTACAGGAAAATTCCAGCAATAGCAACCACTACTGCAACACTGAATGACTCCGGTGCCTCAGAGACGCTCCTCTGCTCAGCCTCAGTTCCAAAAGGACCTCAGAGTCGACCTAAAACCCATAAATAAACAGCAATCCTTATACATTACCTGCTGCCTTTTGGGGCGCACAAGCTTTACCTACATGGTGCCATTTGCTGCAGCCTGCATGCAGGCTTTAGCTGCTACCTGGTGTAGCTTCAGGTACAGACTCAGGCGCACTGCACAGGACATTGGTAGCACATGCTTGTTTGATTTGCCATCTTGGATGAAAATTCCTTTAAAAAAAAAAAAAAAGAATATAATGAGCCTCTGTATTCACGCTGCAAGCAGGCTTGTAGAGATCTGGTGATTATGTGCTTAAGGAAACCAGGGCTGTTATAAACAGAAACTGAACTCAAAAATAAAATATTTTATATTGATTATTGCCTTAGTTTAAAGCTGCTACCTGCTGTCAGCTTCCAGGTGTAATTTTATATATATATTTAAATGCAATCTTTTTCTGGATAATTGTGTAAAATTTATATTTTTGTTCAGAAGTTTTGAAATAAAGGAGGGGGGAAAGCCTTTTTGCTACCATTGTGTATTTTTTTGTCTGGAAAATGTAAAGCAGATGGGGCAAGAGTTACTGCAGAAATTTTTATTCTTAAGCAAGTAGACTGTAATACAAATTATGGAAAAACCAGTCTTTTGTTATAATAATAATGTACTCAAATAAATACTTTGTTTCAGGCATTTAGGTTTTTAAGAAACCTAATGTATGAGAACTAAGACTCCATGTTTGTGTAGTGTCAATGTGATAACCCAAACACTGAAAGTAGCATTAAAACTAAGATTATAGCTCATTTTCATATAACCCCATGTTAGTGTTAATACTGCCAGATTGTTACTGACAGTATTAAGTAACAATCAGAATCTGTTCAATTCTTGAACAGATTCTGTTCAAGAATTTAAAACAAATTGCCAAACAAAACACCTCAAAATCCCATAGAAATTTAATTCTTTGCTTTTTTCATGTACAAGACTTGATTATAATGAACTAATGAGATTCATATTTGAAATTACTCAACTTTACCCTTGAGAACCTGCCCATGTCTTCTGACCTGTCATTGTTTGTTATTGTCTGTATGTCGGCAGCACAGAGCTCGCTCTTATTGTCACACTGACACCAACAATAGTCCTCAGTGAAAGCAGCTCCACTTACTCTCTGTCACATGTCTGACTTTATCCCACCACCAGTCAACCATGCAGCTAGAGAAACGCACGACTCAAACCTCTGAGTTCTTAACGTTACATTTCACGTGACTGAGCAGAAAGAAGAACAGACCGTTCTTCTTGAAAAGGCGGTTTTGGAGGACACAGGCAGACCACAGGGAGGAAGTGAGAACATGTCAGCAGAATGACTGAGAACGGGGAAATATTTAGATCAATAGTGTCCAACGTGTGACTCGGGGTCCATTTGAGGCTTCCAGAAAATTCAGGAAAGGATCAAATCTGAGCTGCAAGCGCATTTTGTTGATACAAATAGACTTTTTTTTAATCTTATGAGGCAGGAATGTCAAAATCATTTTCATTCTGGGCCTCATCAAGTTGATTAATGTTCTCAAAGGGCCTGTTGTGTCAGAACGTGTTAATAAATCTACCTATTAAAAAATAAAAACTGAATTGATTTGACTGATAAAAATAACATTGAACCACACAACTGTTATACGACATTTTTATCTATGTGGCCCTATGGAAAGCAAAGGGCCATATAAATAGCTATAGCTATTTATATAGCTATATAGGCCCTTGAGGTTGAAACGTGTTACAGGGTGACATTTTCACAGAAAAAGTCCGATAGTGACAAAAAAAATTCTCTCTTCCTTGTATTTATTTTGATTTCTTAGTAAATAGAACCACAGACTGATCTGGAAACCTCAACTCAAAAAAGGCCCCCTGCTGGCCATATATGAGACTGCATAGGAAGTCTTCAGCACAAGAATTTAGAGACCACAGAAAAACCAAGTTTACTGGAGGTAATTTGGGGAACGTGACATTATTTCATGTGCTTTTATTTAACTCAAAATGGCTTCTTTAACAAATAGGACAACAAACCCTGACTCCTTTCACCTCAGGGGAAGTAATGCATCACAGTTGCTGATTTGTTGTCTGTATATTCCTAATCTGATTTATTTCTAAAGGTTCTGTTGGAGAAAAGTGAATTAATGCCAAAGAATCCAGTCTGAGATTATCTGGGCTGAGCATCAGCTTCTTATCAGCATAAAATGCTACAGTTTTGAAGAATTAAATTCTACAGCTAAACAAGATGTGATGTAAAACTATAATTACTAATGGCAATGAACCTGTAATGCAACGTGGATCATGTTAAATATCCATTACTGGATATTTCATCATAATACTCCCTTAATCAGTTCACATTTGTTGTGAAAGCCATGTTACATTGCTATAATCACTATAACATTATACTGCTTAGCAACAAATTTATAACCTATTAAATATGGATGCACCAAAATGAATATTTTCACCTACAGCCGATATTTATATTGTGATTTTGCAGGTGGGTAGAGAACCCAAAAATTGTACCCAAGTATGAGGAGCACTACTTCTACATATTTTTAAATATATGTAAAAAGTAGCTGTCCAAAAAAATAAAATAAAATAAAAATACTCAAGTAAACAGGTAAATTGGCTACTCAAGTCCCGAGTAACTGACAAAAAAATCAATAATTTAATATTTCAAAATATCACCAAAATATTATGTGGAAATTTTAGTATTTTAAAGACCAGAATAAAAATAATCACAAAATGAAACCAGGCAAAAGAAACATTTTCCAAATCAAATGTCAATATAAAACTTATGAAACTAAGAAAAACTGCAGGTGTGTTTGTGTGGTGATTGGTTAAAACAAGCTTGTTCTCCAGTGAAATTACTCAAAGATGGTAGAGAAAATGTACTTCAGAGTAGTGACACTTAATAAAATTACTCAAGTGCAGTATAGCAAAAATACTTGTAAAAGTAATTTTTTTCTAAAAACTTAACCAATTATTTATAACTTACTACTCACTTCTGCTGTTACAGTCAATAGAAATAACATAATTCCTTTATTACCTTAAACTACACATTTATTTTTAGGTTACCTGAGTCAAATATGCATATAACCTAAGAGTTATTCAGTTAATATTCATATATTCATGTGACAATATCCACATTTCAGGTCTACATCTTTCCATAAATGTATATTTGAGTTCCAGTAGGATTTTTTTTTCAACTGCCTAAATGGATAAAACTCCACTTTAGGGGCAAATTAAACATTGTATAGAAAGACAGCAGATGTTTTGATTGCAAACTTTATAAAATCTAAGAAATCCTAAAGTAAAATTGAAATGTAAGTTCTTGACATTTTAATTCCTGTATAAACTGTCAGGGAATTAAAACAATTTGCTGAACATGTAGAAGAGAAACTACAGACAAAATTATTCTTCCAATATCAATACTCACCCTGGTATTGCTAGTTAGCTCCATCTAGATGCCTAAAAGTCATGGCATCTTCTTTTGCTTTTGCAGAAAGCAATAGACTAAGTGTACCTAACAAAGTGGTCAGTAAATGCCTCTCATAAATATAGCTTTCAGCAATAATATAAAAACCTACATTTAAAAATCTAGATTAACAAGATTTAATGAAGCCTGCAAACAAAAGACAGGACAATAAATATTTTGTGACGGCGTCACAGCATTTATTACTATGGTATCAAACATGTTTTACCCCTTTACTCCATCCACAGGCCAACTGGGGGCGTTACAGCTCAATCATAGTAAAACCAGTGAAGAACAGGTTCTGTCAAAATTAATTTAAACCCTCTCACCTGGTCTACTTGAATATATTTCTAAGAACTTATTACAGTCAACATGTTTTATGAATGTGGAACACCAGAAACAAAACGTTCAGAGTCATGTGTTGCTGGCTGGCCTGCCTGAATTAAAATCTGCAGCAGTCAAGAACCAGAAGAGCTGCACAGCAGAGCAGGAGGGAGAGGAGGGCTGGAAAATTTTATTTGGAGAAATCTGTACATGGAGGTTTTGGCCTTCAGTGTGTTCACATGTATACGCATTATGAGGACACAGACAAGAAGCTCACTGACAACCAGCAGAAGTGCAATCATTACTCAAAACTGGACAGGAAGTTCAGTACAATCTGCTTCAGTTTAGCATCTGATGCCTCTGAGATCTTTCCATCAGCCCTGGAAGAAAAAAAAAAAAAAAAACATTAAATAAAAATATTTTTGAATGTACCAACTTTTACATTCAAGAGAGAAGCTTAGCCTTACTTGATTGCAGAGAGCAGGTCCTGCTGCTGGCTGAGGATGTGCTGCAGGAACGCCTTCTCAAACTTTGTGATCTTGCTGGGCTCCATCTTGTCCAGGTGTCCTCTGACGCCGGCGTAGATGACCGCTACCTGCTCCTCAATGGCCATGGGAGCTGCAGGACAGAGGCAGGTACACCAGTGCATAAACCAGTCCAGATACTTTTCAGCATAGTTCAGGATTCAACTGTGTTGGTGTTAAAAGTTTCATTCCAGTAGTAGATAACAGTTTTCATTTAGTATTAAGCCAGATTAGTTGGACCCTGAAGCTAATGGTTAGCTCTTTTTCTTTTCTTAAAAGCTTAAAAGCTTTCAAACAGCTTCAGGTCTAATTGGATTATTTTTAATTTGTCATATTAGCACTATTTTACACAACAAAAACACTGGCTGAACCTAATTAGTTACTGATTAATCAGATTAAAAGAGCCTTTTTACACAGTATTAGAAATATATTAAAAGATGGTAATAAATTCAATTCAAATACAATATTCCTTCAGTGAATCTGAACTTGGTGAAGCTAACACTATGGCATTCTACTTCTGCATATTTACAGTCGAAGTGTTTCATAAATGCAAAATGTTTATATTTTTCCGACAGTTTTGCCTTAATTACAGCACTAAATGTATTTCTTATAAAATTGCCTTTGGGTTAAATTGCCTTAACCCAAAGGCTCTCACTATAAAGAAAGCCACGGGTATCGCCTCGTGCAAAGTTTAAATTAAAGCCGTCATGCAGTATTGGTGTCATTTTCATGCTGAAGATGCAATGAGGTGACAGTTTAAACTCGATCCAAACAATTAACCTCAGCATTGGGTGGATATTTATACAGTAGATGATTAATTTATGCAGGAAATTGAGTTAGGAGGTGTTGTGCCACCAATAACTTTTCTAATAAGGACTATGTAAAGAGTTTCCTTCCTCCTCAGTAACCATCTTAAATAAAACATAGATGTAGTTTTTACACAGCCTAACTTTTAATCAGCTACTCTGACTGCAAACGTTTCTCACAGGAAGTTTATTGGTGGTGCACCACAGCTGTCTCAGTTAATTATGGCAATCGGTTTGTGTAATTATCTGCCCATTGCAAACAGGGAGATTTAAAGGTCCAACAGGAAGTGTTCATATAAACCCTGGTGGAGACACGAGTCATCTTAGGACAGTAGACGTCCAATTTGGCCTCTGGGTTCAACTCGTCTAGATTTATACCAAATGAAGGTGTCAACAGTGCCATCTGCTGCAGGTAAGATATTGTTTATTACTGTACAGATCGTGACTCATCAACACTCACAGTACTGTCCCTGCTTCAGCAGCTCAGTGAGCCTGACGCCTCTGTTGAGCAGCTGCTGGGTGGCGGCGTCCAGGTCAGAACCGAACTGAGCGAAGGCAGCCACCTCACGGTACTGAGCCAACTCCAGCTTCATGGTACCAGCCACCTACAGGCAAGTCAGACTGGATTTAGTGGATTCAACTCTCATTAAACATAATGGGGGTAAATTCTAACCACAGACTGGACAAACCTGCTTCATGGCTCTGGTCTGGGCAGCAGAACCCACTCTGGACACAGACAGACCCACGTTGATGGCTGGACGGATACCCTTGTAGAACAGCTCAGTCTCCAAGAAGATCTGCAGAAAAAAAAAAAGACAGAACTAGGGCTGAAACGATTCCTCGAATGATTCGAGTACCTCGATTACTAAAATTCCTCGAGGAAAATTTACCTGCCTCGAAGCTTCGTTAATTTATGTTTTATTAGTTAGCGCACCGTGTTCCGGCCGGGACTTCATTTGCGTTGCGCGGAGCTCTCACTTCCGCCTCTGAGTTGTTGACAAAAGCTAAGTCTCAGCGGCATAAAGTCCAATCTTCAAGATTGGCCCGTGGGGATTTTATTGATTGATGATAATGCCCGACTTTTTATCGTTTTTGGGGAACCAATAAGCATCCTTAAAATGACTGGGGGAATGCCTGGAGTACGGCAGCATTTCTCCTCCGGGGCTGCTGGTTGAAAGCGAACGGCGGGAAGAGCGTTGAGGTGAGCGGATAGACTGAACAGGGCGGGCGGCTGAGTAGCTGATGCTTACCGTGTAAATGTAGCTTTACCGACGAACCGCACAATAAATTTTATATCCCGGTCTGAAGAAACGGGTGGCGGAGCGCATCGTACATGGCTGGTAGATGAGTTTCTGAGTGTGACCAGTGAAGGTGTCGTAAATATCCCGTATTGCTTCCCCCCGTGTTCGTCCCCCGGTCTAACGGTTCGTCAGTCCGCTGGTCTATTTCCTCCCCTCCACCCCATCTTACGTTCGTTCATTCGCCCTCTCCTCCCACTCCAGGCGGCATTTCCCGTATTTTCAAACCCAAAGCGTGACGTGGCAAGGTGAGTTTAATTAATCTATTAAACTCACTGAAGATGAATACATAAACTAAAAGCTGGATTGTAGACATTTTTTATAAGCATATTTGTGAGCCTGCCTCTTTGTTATTAAATTCAATATAATTTCAGATTTTTCTATAACTTTTCTTCTGGTTTACTTAGAAAGTGAGCTATTATTGTTACAGGTTAGTTTTCTAAACTACAAAAAAGCAACTGTTAGGGATGCTCAAATATGAAAAATTGGACTGATATTGATATCTGATAGTAACACCAGTATTATGCCACATTTACCAATATTTCATTTTATATTTTTTTTATCCGATTACTCGATTAATCGTAAGAATAATCGATAGATTACTCGATTACTAAAATATTCGTTTACAACAGCCCTAGACAGAACTAAATTAAACACTGCAATAAAGAGACCATTTACTGAATATTTTCAATATAAAACAATACGGACCTGTCCGTCTGTGATGGAGATCACGTTTGTGGGGATGTAGGCAGACACGTCTCCGGCCTGGGTCTCGATGACGGGCAGCGCGGTGAGGGAGCCGCCTCCAAAGTTGTCGTTCATCTTGGCTGCTCTCTCCAGCAGACGGGAGTGCAGGTAGAAGACGTCGCCAGGGTACGCCTCACGGCCTGGAGGGCGGCGCAGCAGCAGAGACATCTGACGGTAGGCAACAGCCTGGTGGGAGAGATCAGGAGAAAATTAGTCCATATGTAACATTTGCTCTTTAGGCTAAATGATAAATCTGTTTGGGTTTTTGAAGATTTCATTTTTGGGAAATCTGGATCGTTTTCCTCCCCTCCAACAATGCATTTCTTGGGTTTCCATAGGTCAGAGTGATGTTGGCACACCTAAAATCTGCCATCTTGTCTGACATCGATTCAGGTCAACTAAATGGAATATTAGGGCCAGGATACAATTTATTTTTAATCATCAGAATAAAGCCATACTACCAGAATAAAGTTGTAACATTAGAAGAATAAATTAGTCATTTTTTGAGAACTCCAACATGACAAAAAATTTAAATGAGGAATATTGAGCATCTTGTGAAGCTATATTTTGGTAAAAGTTTTACAGATAATGCATAATAAAAATACTTCATCTATTATCACATCATCGACTTTGAAACAATCATACAAACAGCTGCGTCTTCTCCGAAGAAAGATCTACATCTCATTTTAATTTTAAGATTTTTTTGGTAACATTGCATCTTTATTCTGTTAATATTACAAGTATATTCTTGTAGTTAAAAAAAAAAAATCTTATAGCCTCATAGCTATGCTATTGTACAACTCAGAAGATTAAAATAAAAAACTTTTGAAAATATTTTGTCATTTTTTAGAAAAGCAGGAGAAAAATAAAATAAAATTAAGCCATAATCTCCCGACTTTAATTCCTCTCGACATTTGAACTCGCCTGCTTGGACAGATCGTCATAGATGATCAGGGCGTGTTTGCCGTTGTCTCTGAAGTATTCTCCCATGGAGCACCCAGAGTACGGAGCGAGGTACTGCAGCGGAGCGGCATCAGAGGCGGTGGCGGACACAACGATGGTGTACTTCATGGCGTCGGTGTCAGTCAGCCTCTTCACCAGCTGAGCCACGGTGGACCTCTTCTGGCCAATAGCGACGTAGATGCAGTACAGCTTCTTCTTCTCGTCGGTTCCTTCGTTGAAGCGCTTCTGGTTGATGATGGTGTCGATAGCGATGGCGGTTTTGCTGAAGTGAAAATCAGCAGCGTTCAGAAACATAAGAGCATAAATGCATTTCTCTAAATGAGCTCTGAATGTAGTTACCCAGTCTGCCTGTCTCCGATGATCAGCTCACGCTGGCCACGGCCGATGGGCACCAGGCTGTCCACAGCCTTGATTCCAGTCTGCATCGGCTCCCTCACTGAGATACGGGGGATGATACCCGGAGCCTTCAGACCAACACGCCTGCGGGTCTTTGAGCCCAAAGGACCCTGAGGAAAAGAGAACCATGCTGCTTTTATTCATGTTTCTGACATAAATTTACACTAGATTGTTTTTTTATGAATACAAGAGATGCACCGATCAAATGGCCAGAGATCAAAAAATTACAAATTTTCCTTTGACTGGCATGTAAAATACAAGAGGGGAAGAGCTGCTTTCAACTCTTCAAGGAATTAATCAAAAACCAAGAACTTCCTTGATTCTTTGTCTATGAACATCAATTGTTGAAATGCATCCAAGTAAGAGGAAAAAAAAAAGAAAAACACCTCACTCTGCTTGGTTAAACACTACAGCAGGATCTGAAGTGATCCATTTTGATTCTTTTAGGACAACTCAAATTTATTTTAAGAAATCTTACGAAACTTGCTCTGCTTTTTATCTCAGATTTTATTAGCTTATTTATCGAGTCAAATCTGAATTACTTGTTTTGTTGCTGTGTTTGTAATTTTATTTTTATTAAAACAGGTCTGTTTTGGAAATGAGAACCTGTATAAATGAAGGTCAAATAAAAAAAGTTAATTATAAAACTGTTAGAAAAAATAATAATAAAAAGCACAAATGAATTTCAGTTAGACAAAAATCTAATCGGTGCATCTCTAAGGTAGAAAAATCTTCAAGATTGAATTTAATTGAACAAAACGATCTGCTGCAGAATACTCATTTAACTTTGAAACTGATCTACAAATTTTCCCATCAAAGTGTTTTTTTTTTTTTACTATTCATTTGTTTTTATGAAACTTGAGTTAACCTTTCCATCGATGGCGTTTCCCAGAGCATCCACCACACGGCCCAGCAGCTCCTCGCCCACAGGGACATCCACGATGGCTCCAGTTCTCTTCACAATGTCGCCCTCCTTGATCAGCTTGTCGTTACCAAACACCACGACACCAACGTTGTCAGGCTCCAAGTTCAGAGACATGCCCTACAACGACAAACGCACGCATTTAGTATTTTGCCATTAGGAAGTAATAAGCTTTTTGGTTTCAGCTTCTGTTGAATCAAAGCTGCTTTCTGCATCTGGTCAGCTGTAACAGTTTCTTTTGTTTTTAACAATCAATTTATTTTTAAACATACTTTGAGTCCAGAGGAGAATTCCACCATCTCTTCAGCCTGGACGTTCCTCAGGCCGTACACTCTGGCGATACCATCGCCGATGGACAGCACGCGACCCGTCTCCTCGAGGTCAGCGGAGGTGTCGGCACCCAAGATCTTCTCCTCCAGGATGGAAGAGACCTCAGCTGTGCCTGTGAATGAGTAATTAATATTACAATTGTTTCGTCTAACACTATATGGAAGCATCAATCGGTCCTTCTCAGGCAAGAACAGAGTTCGGGTTTCATTCTAAAGACAAATTTGTTGATCCAAATTATTTCTGGCAACAGTTACAATCACATAAGAGAAGCAAAAAAAAGTGTTTCAGGTTTTTAGGTGGTAGATAGTTTAAATCAAACAAAAGAAAAAATTTGCAGAATAATCCCATTTATGCACCAAAGCACATGTACTCAACCTTTGATGTTCGATTACCTGTCAGAACCAGTCAGGAGAAAAACGATTCAGAGGGCTGTTCAATAAGTTTGAGTCTCTACTACTCTTTGACCTTTTCAAAGTATAGCAAAATATTGTTTTGTTTATTAACATTGAATACCAAAAAAAATAAAAAAGAAAAGAAAATAAGTCCACTCGGTATGTTATTAATGAGAATGCAACTTATTGCCAATCAATGGAGTGGAAATCATTTCAGAATTGAGCTAACATTTTCTTTAAGGGTGCAAAACTGAATGCGTTTTTATTTGATGGTATAATATTATGATGTCTTTAATGTATTATAATAACAGCAATATATTTTTGGCTGAATAAAAGGACTGTTACAAATGAGCATTTATTCCAACTATTCACAAAAATATCTGATAAATGTTTTCAAAGAAAATTTTTATATAAAATTACATTTTTCTGATTTTATGTCTCCAAATATCATTGAAGAAAATATATCTTGAATTAGCTTTTAAAACAATGAAGCCTTCATTTTAGAACAACACACATGACAAAAACTTGGATTGGTTTTAACACTGCTACTAGCACTTCTGTTCAAGAACATGCAGGATTTTCTTCTTTGTGCATCAGTTTCCTTAAAAATCTTGAATGAAAAACCCACACTCAGGAAAAACCTGACCAAAGCACCGCTACTATTTATACAGCAGAGTACGCCATAAAATTTGATCCGATCTCAATTATACTTCAAGGTGCATGAAAGTCAAAAAGTAAGAGAGCTCTTAGAATTAATTTAGGTAAAAACAATACCCATTTTTCTGCATATGATCCAGTTGATCACCGAGACAAAATTGGCACCTCAAATGTCTTTGTCCATTTCTACTATACTGCAAAATCCCATGAGTTTAAGTTGAATAGGAGCAAAGCATCTAGCAACCAGGGTTTTGTTATAGCGTACGGAACTGTTTATATTAAGAACTTTGCAACAAAAACAAAGCGTTTCTCTAGGTATATACAAGTATTGTTTATTTGAATAGAGTAGACAACATGTTGAAGGACAGAACTGCATTTGTCTCACCTGTCTTTTGCATCCATGGTCTCTGTGTGTGGATGTGGTTGACCCCCACGCAGGCGGCCGGGAGCGACTTGGACACCTGCAGTCAAGGGCAGGCGGACTTATTAGCATGTCCAAGGGAAACCTCACATTATTCTGTTGGATATTGGTGGGTAGATTAAAAACCTAAGATCTGCGCAGGTTAAACGCTGCGCAGCGGAGAGGACATGCGCTGTCAGGCTTCCTGACCTTCAAGCGTGGCTGAATGAGCCGTTAGCTCGGTGTTAGCTTGGATGCTAACTTTAGCCGCTGCAGGACGAATACCGGGTCTTTGCAAGGACGACTCGACAAAATATGTTTAGCTCAGTAATATTAACACCACAAGGCTAAGCTATTAGCGACAGCTGATTTCTTGCGTTAAGATTCGCTTTTATGGATTAGTGTCGCGTAAGCTAGCGGCCTGTACCCTTCACATTCACAAAGCTCAACAAATAATACCAAAAATGCTTAGTGCTACCACCACAATAGCTGTATATTGTTTAGTGAAATACTTACAAATCCAGCTCTCCTGGGCAGGCTCCTGACCAAAGCTGCTGCAACTCTCACGGATAACATTTTGTCGGGTTGCTAATGACCTGTCCTCCACTGAGCGGCTCCGACCTGCCTGAATGTAATGGCTGAATGGACGCTTCTTCTATTTATTGAACCGATGTCAATTTGTCTGGTTTACTGCTCATCTATGCCCCCTGCCGTCAAGGAAGAGAAAACGGCCTGCTTCCCCCAAGGAAAATCCGGCATTTTCAATAATAAAATGGAAACATTAACACAGATAAATAATACAATTATAAAAGGAAAAGAAAAATAAGCAGAAAAAACACTTTTCCAAATCAAATCTTTTCAATATAAAACTTATAAAACTACTCCTTGTATATACCATATATCTTAGAATAGGTTGATGTACTTGCAGTGACAATGAATAATATTTACTATATATTCACTTGACCTCAAAATAACCCCACCCAGAAATTAGTGGCCAGAAATTTTATTCTAATGGTAGTGATACCAATGTTATTCAAGTAAAAAGTACAGTGTAATAAAACTAAAACTATTACCAAAAAGTAAATTATTTCCAGAAAGTTTCACAAGACAAATGGCCCAATTCATAACAATTTCATAGAATCCAGTTAATTGCCAAAATCAAATCAATTGAGTCCATTTCAATAAAATTCAGTACAAGTTATAATACAATACAAAAATCAGTTTCCCATTTGATACAACACACTAAAAGGTCATTTATCTAAAGACCTAAAAGTCAGTTGCATTGATTTGTTTACTTTTTAGCAACCCATCATTCTGAGCAAGGATGTGGCAACAGTGGAAAGTAATTGTCCCCAGTTAACATAAAGAATCCACTGAAAGAAGCAGGCTCTGTATGAGTGGAAAAGAAAACCAGAGTACCCTCTGTATTAGTGTGTTTTAAATATTATGTAATCTGGTGTAACATCTTACCCTTCTTTTGTTGTTATCTTGTTATACTGACTGCAATGGAAACAAACCTACAAATGTATTTGCATGTATCAGAACTCAGATCCAGTCCTTTCTGTAGACTTTGGAGAATATATAATATATAAGCTCTTGACGAGTGTTAGATCTTTTGTTTAATAATAGGTAGTTGGAAACCATTGTCCTTCTTTGTCTAAAGTTATTCAATTTTCATCCTTCTTTTTCCTTATTCATTAGTATGTTATCTTAGCTTGATTATTCATTTCATTCTTGTTTACATTAATTAGAAGTTCCCTTTGATTTTTATGTGACAACAGATTCTTTTTAGTGTTGATCCCAAATAAATCTTAACTCTTAAAATTACACAAAATTATTTTTGCCTCTTGTATTTGTAATGCAGATTTTTAAAATAGGTTTCAGATAAATTATCTTAGACTGATTTTTTTTAAATATTCTGAAACTGACTGATCCATAAATTTCAATAATGTGTCTTAATTTAACCATGCTACAGGAGATTACTGCAAGAATGAATGTTGCTAATTGCATAGTTAGTTAATCATAAAATGCAAACTAATAAAAAGTTATTGGAAATTTACCATTTATGAAAAATCTTTAGAATTTGCTACCTATTTAATTTGATCACTTCTGATCATTATATATGATCTCATCTTGAATTTCATACACCCAGCTGTCACTGGTAAGTTGATCAAAACAGCAGCCTTTAATTTTTGGTGTTTTGTTCATAAACAATTTAATACATTTTGCCTCTCCTATCTGACTCTAGTAAGTCTGTAATGTTAGCAAGTGCCATTTCTGAAGGTCACTCCTAAATGAAGTGGCGCTAGAATCTTGATTTATTTTCTGAGTATAAATAGAATTCACTTAAAGGTTATTCAAATAATTGTAAATACTGATTGCTGATAGGAGGAAGGATCTCCTGTAGCAGTCTGTATTATGGTGGTTCTGAAATAGCCTCTGACTGAAGACACTCTGTTATTGTAAAGCTGTTTCATTAAGAAGATGCTCAGGGTAAACAATAACCATATTTTTATTAACAACCCCAATTGTAATTTTATTGTTATAATTTAATTGAATTTTTCAGTGGTCCCAATCCTCCTCCATTTTTGGCACTAGTTAGATTTGCACATTCTGATTTCCGATCCATTTCCTCTGAGTCTTTTTTAGTAGGAGAAACATCAATAGCCTGAGTGAGTGCAGGAAGCCCTTTAAAAGTGAAATATTGCAGCTTAGCACATTTTTCCTGAATAACAGCCTGTTTCATAGTCGCAGTAATATAAATTAAGCTGAATTGTCAGGTTCGGACAGGTTCACCTTGAGATACCTCCAGCTACAGCATGCAGCGCTGCAACATCGCCCTCTTTTGCTCCGGACTAAAAATGACATGTCTGCTTTTGTCAGCGACAACCAGACCAGTCAGACAGTCGTTGGTTCGCCTGTAGTATTTGCAAGCAACAACCAACCGCCTGAATGTAGATCCGCATGGGCTGCTACTACCGCTCCATCTCTCTAAAAAAAACCCGGCGGAATCATAAGATACGGATCCCAGGATGGTGTTAGTGCATGTAGGATATCTGGTTCTTCCCGTATTCGGCTCAGTAAGAAACAGAGGTACGGTATTAGTATTCACATCGATCCAAAACATGTGCCCTGTTTATCTTAATATTCACTGCAGCTGTTGGCTAGCCGTCGCGTTAGCTTCCGTTAGCTTCATATTAACGGTCAAGCTTTTCCTGACGACGACCCGAACCGCGCCGGTACTTTTATAATTTGGGTCGTTATAGATTAGCGAGACTTATCGAATGATGTTAATTTGTTTGAGATAACTTCGTGGTAAAAAACCTGTTAGAAAGGAAATGCCCTTGCTACAGATAAGCTAACTGTGTCGTTGGCTCCGGCTATTTCCTGGAACGGAAACATTTGCCACAAAGGGTTCCACATGCTTAGAGAGTGCGGCTCGAAATGCGATACATTAGCACAACCTGTTGTGTTTTATGATGTATTTATCAATAGTTTTTTTTGTCTTCAGCTTGTTATTTAATTTGCGAGAGCTACTCTGTCGCGTATTTGCAGTGTTAAAATACCGCAAAATAGACGTAGCCTCTTCAGCCAGTCAGCTTATCTGTGCCTGGATGATGTCATTTGAAGATCATCCGCTCCTGCCGGCGCTAACAGATTTCACACCACGATTCGGCTAATTGCTACCAGTGTTAATTGGTCAGCGTACAAATCAATGCGTGGAGAGAGCATAGATATCCGATCAATCAGCCCTGTCCGCCGTTTCTTTTTGATTTGCTAATTGGCAATCCAGCAGTTGCTTGTCTGAAGCTGCAGAGCTGCAAACATAACCCAAATCTGCGCTCACATAGCAGAGATGCATTTATAAAGCTACAGTGTAACATTAATTTTACAACAGTGGCATCAGTGATTTCATTGTGCTTTTATTTCTGTTCTTATTTCCCTGTTTCATAGTATGGAGGCTGGCTCTACATTCTGCATTTATCAGATCTTTGTCGTCCCCCCATTGTGTAGCTAATGATCATCTGCTGCTGTGTGGTGTGGCGTGGCCTCTGCCTGTTCTCTGCATTTAGCTGTATTGTGAATCCCTTCTTCATTTCCTCTTTCCATCAGAAGACGACATTGGTATTAAAAGCACCCCTTCCCGAGATGTATTCAGCTATAGACTGTTTCATGTTAAGCAGACTAAAACTATAGCTAACACCTAGAACACAGCACCTTGTTTTGTCTTTTTTTCTGTCAAATTGCTGTAGCACTGAGTAAACATTATAGCTCCTTTCTAGATATCAGTTGAATGTCATTGTGTACCTCCCATCCAGTCTTGTTAGACAACATGCTGTAAATTCCTGTAAAGTGGATACATTTTGCATGATCTCAAAGTACTGCACTTGCATTATTGAACACCAGAATTTGGCTCATCCTCCTTCTCTTCACACAAGGTGCAATGTACATTATCAAACCGGCCTGCGATTGACAAAGCAGATATGCAAATTGGAACCATGTGCATGCAATTTCCTCCTGCCATGTGACTTAAGGTACACTGCACCTGCACACAGCAACCTATCATAACTGTCTCCATTTTTTGTGTAATCTTTTTGTTCCCTTTTGCAAAATTTCAAGCTTTGAATCACACTGAATCGTCAGGGCCCTTTGTGGGCATATTAAATTTTTCAATATGAAGTTGGAAAACATGCTTACTGGTGGTTCATCACTTTCAAATTTACCCCACTAACATAAAACCAAAATGCTATCCATTTCACAGGGATGCCTATTTTTTCCTGCACTGCTAAAGAGATCCTCTTATTATTAATAACGTCTTTATTGTTTGGTTGTGGTCTCTCTTTACCTTTTGTTCTGGTAATAGTACTTTCAGTGCATGGTCACATTTATGATTCATAATTATTTTTGTTTATGTTTTTTCTACATTGACTAGTGAAAATCCAATGTAATCTTTCTGTAGTAAAGATGTACCCTTGCTGTACTGAAATCATGTGCTGTAGCCAACACGTCTGCTCATTGGATGCTGCTTTTGTTCTTTTTTTAACCCTATATGGAGCATGGTGGGCCTTGCCTTCAATCTATGTTGTTTAGTTTTGTTGCATGGTTTTATACTATTATTACAAACAAACAAGAAAAAAAAATACACAAATTCCACATATACTAATATTTTTCAATAAAGAATATAGTGTTTATCCTAACCTTCAGTGTGCTTCTTGCTGATTTCCATTTATTCCCCCCATCCCCCCTTTTGCCTTGTCCCTACCTGCCCCTCTCCCCTCCACCCCATCCCCTCCACTCCCCCTCAACCACCTCCTCTCCTGCTATGACAAAGATAGACGATTTCCACGCTTCCTCCATCACAGGGCCTGAATGAGTCTATCTGCTGTCATTCATGGTGATCGTTTTCACTGAGCTGCTTGAAAACGCAGTGTGCTGTTTGCAGTCTAGACTTGACCCGAGGCAGCAAGTTCAACCTCTTGTCTGCCTAGCTGTACTGACAAACTACCAAGCTGAAACAAAGATATGTTTTTTTCTTTTGTTTTTTTTCCCGCTTTTTAAGCCGACTGCCAGCAAATGCAATGTAGATTTTGCCTAGTAATGTTTCCAGAATACCTGTCAAAAGATTGGTGTGATTTCTATGTGGAAACTTTCATTTTTGTTAAAATCAAGACATGGGTAGTAAGTTAAACCCGCTCCCCAATGGGTGAACAAGAATAATTTAGCTGAAATTATCCTTATAGCTGCAAATCATCTGTACTTATGAATCAAAAAGTCTTTACTTTAGGCAGAGAATTAAAACCTTTTTGTGCCTGAGTATCAGCCAGTCTGCAATTTTCTTCCCTTATTTTCCAGACAGCAGTCTGTTCCCTGTATCTGCCAAATAGCTGTGGTGGGAGAGCTGGAAAAAAGGCATTCAAACTATTTCCTCTTAACTGCTGAATGGAAAAACAATGTAGTCGTAGTGTAAGTGTGAGACAAAGAAGACGGGGTAGATTGTATTGAAGGACTCTTACACTGTGGGAAATCAGTGTTGATCATGACAATGTTTTTAACAGTAAATATATTTTGATGGTTATTTTAGAAGTTTACACTAAGCGCAGATTATAACCCAAGTAATCCACATATACAAAAAAAAAAAAAAAAAAAAACCTGAACAGATTTGTCCACACATCAAATCAAAGAATGGTCCAGGAACACTGGCGGTTCTAGCATAAATGTTACCCTGGGCGAGCCCAATTCTATCTGCCCCCCAACAAATCAAAATGTAGGAAATTTGAAGTATGAGTTGGGATGGCTTTGTAGTCAAAACATAAAATACATCATATAGTTTCTCTATTTTCAGCAGTAAGCAGTGCACTTCCAAAAAATGGAATAGTAATTCAAGGTACTACTGATATAAGTCTTTTTTTTTTTTTTTTAAATCAGTGCTTATGGTGCCCTGGACAACTGACCACATGGCAAAAAAAAAATGAATCCACCATTTTAAAGGAAACAAACACTAAACACACTTACCTAAAGGCTTGGACCATAACACTTTTTTGGTAATGGCAGCTATAAGATGCTTCCTGTATGTGTGAACTAATCATGCTTTATTTAGGAGTGACTTTGACCTTTGACCTTCCACATAAAATTCTTCAAATCATGAATGTCCTTTTGCCTTTTCTGTGGATTAGAGTTGCATGTAAGTTATGTACATTTTCCACTGAATTCAAGTAAAGGCTTGACAATATTAACAAATCTTGCTATGATATTGTAGAACACTTGCTGTAAACCCTAATTTCTTCACTCCCTTTTTCATCTGTTGTGCTGCTTTCAACACTGACTACTGTCATCTACTATCATGTCATCATCCAACATCCTGAATATAACTGCATAAAAATACAAAATCGTGATATTTTGAGAATAATGATGAACAAATTGCTAATCTATTGTGCAGCTCTAACACAAGCTAGGACATAGAAGACTATCCTGGCAGCTTTATTTGTTTTCAGAAGCTAGTTGATTATTTTCTTGTTGAAAAATCCATTCACATTTTATTTTCAGATTTATATCAAGTCAGTGTATTTATCTGTTCACGCCAGAGCCATATCCTGAAAAACAAACCAGACTTTTCTTCATCAGTGGAGTCTCGTGCAGTGAGTGTATAGAGATGCTATTTTTGTTGAGCTCATTGCTTATCGTTTTCTTGTTGATTCCAGGCCTTTCAAAAACTTTGTGTGGTCCTTGCCTTTTTGTATTCAACCCTATTTGATTATACTTTTCACTTTGTAGGAGAACTTGTGAGGACCCTGTGGTCATAAATTAGGTCCTTTCCACTGCCAGATTGTAACTCCAACAGACCTCACTGGAGTTTAGAAATATCTCTGGAACCAAAGCCTTCGGTATAATTTGTAACAAGATTTCAAACATTCTTAGTATTCTTCTTTTTTAACTATTATTTTCATGATCTTCATCTTCTTTTGGTCAAAGCTCGCAGATAAGATACATTTTTATGGATTATAAATAGGAAATAAATCAAATATTAATATACACTGCTCAAAAATAAAGGGAACACTAAAATAACACATCCTAGATCTGAATGAATGAAATATTCTCAATGAATACTTTGTTCTGTACAAAGTTGAATGTGCTGACAACAAAATCACACAAAAATCATCAATGGAAATCAAATTTATTAACCAATGGAGGCCTGGATTTGGAGCCACACACAAAATTAAAGTGAAATGTTCCCTTTATTTTTTTGAGCAGTATATTAACTCACAGAAAAAGAATTGATGCCAGATTTCAGTTGCTAAATATGTTTTGCCTTTTTGCACCTTGGTTTACTACTTCCATGTGTCATCCCAATACATTATGCACAATTTATTGACTATTTTGTTTTAGCTTCCTTATATGTGTGAATTACTTGGGTTATTGCCAACATCTGGTGTGAATTTAATGTCAATAGGCCAATTAGAAATGGATTTTCTGTGGAAAAACTTAATCTTAACAGCTATTTTCTCTGCTGTGCAACAACAAAGGATATTGCCTGGTTAATTTGATTAAAAATACTATTAAAAAAAACGGTGAGATGCGCACAGAAATACTTGACCGTATTTCTTAGAGACAGAGAGGTAATAATGTTTTATTGGGTTCGCTAACTTACTACCAGGTGCAGAATTTATGCAAGGTGAACCGCATTGAAGACGTCACCTGTACACCGTCTGAATCAGAAGACTGGAGTTGATAACATGAGTCGGTAGAAAGAAAGAAAAGCTCACGTTTTCTGTGCAAGACCAAAAATGGGTTGTCATTTTCATGGCACTTGTGGTAACCGTCATTTTTCTTCCCAACCAGAAGTAATTTTCACCCTAGGTAAGACGTAGGGCTTCATGAACATGCTACATCACACACAAAGCGACACCACATTTCACTCACAATTAATTCCAACTTGTTTCTTCCTTTAGACTCCTGACAAGTTCTTCGTATCCTCCACAGGATCCCATTTTAACCGGCAGCAGCAGCAACAGCAGCAGCACAGCCATGCTACCTCTTGCCGGCACTTCCAGTTAGGTCCTCAGGCCCCGCTGCCCATGGACTTCCCAATGCCCCATCCAGGGCAGCCGCAGTCAGGCATGAACCCCCACCTGGCCCCTCCTGGCCACCAGCACGGTCCTCAGCTCCACCCACCTCTCAACCCTCTGCCCGCTCCGCAATTCCAGGACATCCCCGGCCCGCCCTTCCTACCTCAGGCATTACACCAGCAATACCTCCTCCAGCAGCAGATCCTCGAGGCTCAGCACCGACACATTCTGCCGCCTTCCAGGTATCTACAGAAAGAATTTGGTGCTTAATAAAATAAAAAAAACAAAAAAAAAAACAATGGTGGTTGAACCGGTTGGAACCTACTAAGCAAAATTCACATTTTACATGTTTTTATTCTTCGAGAACAACAGAATGTTTCCTCGACAGCAACAAAAGTGCTTAAAAAAACACCCAGCTGTTTTTTTGGAAAGAAGTTAATGTTTTTTGGTGTGTGGAAAATAAGCCATTTGAAAAACCTCCTGATTGTCGAGGCACCAAGCCCTTGCCTAACAATCCAAGCTGAGCTCCAGCACTTTTACTTACACTGTATGCACTGTACAATGGCTGCTGGACAAGACAAGTGTTTTGCTGTTGACTTACTATACAGAAACTACTTGCTGCATTCTTGTTGGTTGAGCAGGAGGCTCCACTTCTGCTTTTCAAAGATATGCTGCGGTGTAGCTGCACATCTGTTTGCAGTTATTTTCAGGTGTGAATGTAAAAGTTGAGATGGAGGGGCGTGACCAGCAGCATTGACAAGAAACAAACCCAATACATCTCATTCTGAAAGGAGATCAAAATAGACTGAACTGACCAGACATCTCATTTTCTAAGAATTATTTTGTGCAAAAAAATGAAATAAACATGTTTTGTATAGTCCATAGACATCAAGGTCACATTTTATAGAGAATAAGATTCAAATGCTTGGCTTCTTTCCTTTAGTAGACGCACCCCAGAGAGAGTCCCTCACCAGCCACACAGACTGCGACCAGGCTATGAGTTTGGTCCTCCTCTTCATGTCCCTCCTCAGCCGGTGGTGCAGCAGCCTCGCTACCTGGCTGAGGGGACCGACTGGTGAGCAGTGCATTTTAATATTTGGCTTAAAGCGGTGGTCTTAAACTGCTTTACTGGAGGGCCAGAGTCCTGCAATGTTTAGATGTCTGCCTGGATAAAAATGTGTAAAAATCCTGAAAAATAAATGGTTGCTATGGAGAAGTCCACAGATTGTTCAAACTATAAATATTTAGGTGAGGAGCTATTGATTTTTTAAAGATATTCCTTATGAAGCTCGATAGACATCTGCCCTACTTGAAGTATATGTTCTCTTTTCTATTTTAAAGAGTACATAATAGATTTTCATATATAATATTTATACCCCTCTCATTCAGGAAGCCATACTTATTTAAACTAATTTAATTACTAATTAAACATTCCTAGAGATTCTTTCCAACTAAAAACAGCATAAATTTAAAAAACAATTTATTTTACAGGAATTTTAAGGAATTGTTTTGTCAGTAATTGAGTTTCTCCCACATTGACAAACATATTCAAATTAAAGGTTGGATTTTTCTAACTTTTGTCATTTCAGATTAGACTACTACAAAAAAGCTTTAATTTATTTCCTTATTATATTTCTGCCATCCCTATGTTAGGTTTTGCTTCTTTCAGCCATCTTTTCTTTTTCTTCTGACTGGAGCTGCACAGTACTGTAACTGTCAAACGCAACTGTTTTAAGTTCTTATACCTTTTATTATAATTGGGACGTAGTTTTACTTTCTTTTACATTTACTATTTGTGTTGATTGCAATTATTGATAGAATTTGTGTAGTTAAGTCATTTCAACCTTTGTCTGTTTTTATCAGTACAAATTATTCATTGTCCAGATGAAAAATAGCCTTTTAGCTAATTCTGGTGCGTTTACCGAAATGTTAATACTGATCTATTTAATTTATCCCTACCAAATAAATTTCACAAATGTCAAATTTCACTGCAACAGCAAGTGTAATATTAGGATTACCTGGAAGCAATATTTGGTTGGCTACAACATTTTAGGTGAGACGTGTTCAATCTCTACCAGCAGCCAGCCATACATTTAGCGAATAAATGGACTTTTATGGTCCTAATGATGTAGATCTTAGTGACTAATATGCTACCCTTATACTGCTCTCTACCCTTGTAAAAAAGGTAATTAATTTTTTTATGGCTTAGTAATAAAAGACAAACCACATTGAAAGAGGAGCAAACATCTTGATGACAGAACAAAAAGTCAGAAGTGAACAAAATGTAACCTAATTGTTACTCGCTCTAATTAAAAGGTTTTCCATTTTGAAATTTTTTTTTAAATCGTCTACTATTTCAATCAAAATCTGTTTTAATAAATTTTAATTTGACATATTCTAATTACTAACTATATCACAGTCTTTAATCACAAGTTATTGAAACCTATAAAGTGCAGAGTGAGCTGCTGGTAAATGACTTTGCCTTTTCTTCAGGGATCTCAGTGTGGACGCCGGGCTGCCCCCTCACCAGTACCACATCCACCCGCTGCCGCAGCACTATCAGCACTACTTGACCTCCCCCAGGATGCACCACTTCCCCAGAAACAATGCCTCAACACAAGTGGTGAGAGCCCCTCCCTCCCCCCCACCCTGGTCTCTCTGCAATAAATCACCTCCGTCTCTGTGAACTTTCACTGATTCTCATTTCGCTTTCTGAGCTGAAGCTCAGCAGCCGGGGAGGACCAGCGTCAGATTTCTGCTGTGGAGCTGATCCAGCTTCTTTCATCTGTCACTTTTTAGGTCGTCCATGAGATCAGAAACTACCCGTATCCCCAGTTGCACTTGCTGGCTCTGCAGAGTCTCAACCCTTCCCGGCACGCCTCTGCCGTCAGAGAGAGCTATGAGGTCTGTGCAGCTTCTCTCTCTCTCTTTCTCTCTCTCTGCCTCAGACACACAGGGCTCCAGTAATTAATCACTGTTTTCTCTGTAACCAATGGTCTGGGAAGGCTTCAGTTTGTAACAGATTTTAATTATTATTTTCAATCAATCTGTTTGTTTTTTAGACCAGGGGAAAAAAAAAACAACTCATTTTAATTTTGGGCCATATCACGATCACGAATGTTGTCAAAGGGCCAGTTGTGCCAGAATGCATTGATAACAAATTGATAAAATATTAATAAAAAGCTGTCTCTGCAAGTAACTTTCACATTCAGTAACTTCTTAGAATTCAATAATGGACATCTTTTCACACTGTGAGTGTTTTTGTGATTTTTTTTTGCAATTAAAATCACTGATTTTGTGGAGCTAATTTAGAAATATTTGCAAGAAATTTTGCAGTATTTGCGCTTATGTATGACAGTAAATGTGAATTTTTTTACTTGCTATATTGATCATGGGACTTGACATAAATTAAGCAATGTAGCAGAAGAAAAAAGACTACCACCTGCAGGCTGGAGTTAGCATCACTTAAACCAAATGTTTTTTGACCATATTTTGGGGAAAATTTGCAATAAACTTATAACCACGCATTTGTGCGAAAACCCATGGGGATCTGTTGATTTTACGTGAATTCCTGTTTTTGAGGAATTGCAAAAAAACTAGACAGGCAGACTTATGTAATTTGGCAGTAAACAGATATAAATTGATTTGATTTGATTGGTAAAATCAAATCAAGTGTTATTGTGAAGGTTCTATTTATGTGTCCCTCTGCAGTCAAGAGGGCCACATAAACTGCTATGCTGGGCCAGATTTGGCCCATGGGCCTTGAGTTTGGCACACATGCTTTAAACGGTACAGAATACTTTAATCTCATAGCATTCACACTCACTTGACAACAGTTTTCTTGTGGCCTCCTTTGCATTCAAAATATTTTGCTATTGTCTTCCTCATTTTGTTAGATAATAATTTGCTTTTGAATGTTTCTTCATAGGAGCTTCTGCAGCTGGAGGACAGACTGGGCAGCGTGAGTCGCGGAGCCGTCCAAACCACCATCGAGAGATTCACTTTCCCCCACAAGTACAAAAAGGTACGACTGGAGGCCCTTTGCAACCTTTTTGATGGTTACCCACAAAGAACTGGGCCAGAAACAAGCAGAGCGAGACATGAAAGAAGGGAACAACAGAGAAAGGCAGCGCTGCCAGTCGGATGGATCAGAGAGCGAAGAAGAGGGTAGCGAGAAAAGGTCACGACTCTTACCGTAGTTCAAAGGTCAACCCAATTTCTGTTTGAGATTTAATGAGCCGGAGCTGCAGCGTTCATAATTTAAGGCGAGGGGGGATGAGTCATCCGGCTGTCTGCAGATATGAGCGTGGAGTGAATTTAAAGAAACGTCTGCACTCAATCTGACCCAGTTGCTGTGGGAAAAGTGTCAGAATATTAGTTTTTTTCTTCTTCTTCTTCTCAAGGAGCTGTGATAAGGTGACTCTTTTTAGAAAACATATCCAACCCTGGCTGACTCAGACACCCCTGTGGCATCAACACTGCGTCCGTTTAAAAATTAAAGCGTGTTTGCGTGCGCTCCGCTCTCCTCTGCAGAGAATACCACAGGACCTGAAGATGTGTCTGGATGACGAGGAGCTGGACACAGATGAGAAGTGCACCATTTGTCTGTCGATGCTGGAAGACGGAGAGGATGTAAGGTACAGGAAAACGCTGTTTTTTTTTATTTTAAAAGAGGGATGCTTGGTTTCTACTCATGTGGAATCATCCATCAGTCTGTCCATCAACTCTGCTTTTTTGCAGCTTTCGTTCTAAAAACTGGACCGCTGTTTTCTTTGTATGTTTATAATTTAAAAATGTACAAGCACAGCAGATAACCTTACAAATTAGTGCCAGGAGAAATGTGGAATTATGATATAAAACATCTTTAGAAGCCCTTTAAAAACCTCATTATGCTCTTATTTTCTAGTTTAGTGCAGACTGACGTAAGTCTGTCACAATAAGAAATTAATCAAATGAAAAATTAAAGTAAAATTGATCATTTCCTTTTTGATTATCTGTATTTTTTGATTGGCAATTTTGTTTTCAGAGACTTCATAATCTCTTTTATTTGTGGTTTCACCTGAGCGTGTTTTTTAATTTTTATTTCTGTTTTATTATTTTGTATAATTAAAATAGCTTCCAGCTGCACTGTTGAGTGCCATTATCAATTTATTACTTCAAAATGGTCTCAAAACAACAATATTGTTGTTCATCCCTAGTACAGCAAGTAATTTTTCAAAGGGACAAGGCTTCACTTCTGTGATAAATGTTTGCCAAGCTTGTTGTCTGTTTATTAATATTAAAATCTCTTTGTTTGTCACCAGGTGAAAGTTTTTTTTGGGACATTTCCCACGTTAATATTTTCATTTTGGGTCTAACATCATGCCATTTACAGAGACGTGAGAAAGACTGTAGTTTACAGACCTTATTTATATTCACACTGGATACAGCTGTCACATGGTCTAAGCAGTTTTTAAGCCTAAATTGGTTCTGCCATCCAACTTCAAAGCATCAGGTATTAAAATCCCATCACAGGATTTTTTTCTCCCTTTTTTACGGCATCATGTCTCGAAAACGCTGCCCGCAGGAAACATACTGTAAGCATTTCACAAATCACATAATGTGTGTCCAGAGGGAAAGTGACACTGCAGCTTTTTGAAAGACAAAAAAGTTGAGACTTAACAGCAGATAACGCGACAAATTTTCCTGAATAAAACTGTATTTGGTTGTATTTCAAAGAAGATGGGTTTATTTTTGACCTGACTCCAGACATGGCATCTCAAACCCTCTAAATATTGAACTTCTATACTCATATTTCAGTGGCTTTTATAGGTTTGTCAGTGTTTCTCTTTATTTACAACCAAAACTGCCCTGAATCTTGGACCTTTTTATCCTAAATAACTTTTCTAAACATTAACATTTTCTAAATTAAGTTTGAAACAAGATGATTTCTTTTAAACCTTTCTTATGAAAACCTGAAAAAAAAGATGTTCCAGACTATAAAATATTTCCTTAAAACCACTTTGAAAATTTGTACAAAGTTAAGCATTGCGATTAATCAGATTAAAACTGTTTTAATCGACAGAACCAGTTCTGACCCCGTGTTTTTGCTTCCTTTAGGAGATTACCCTGCATGCACCTTTTCCACCAGGCCTGTGTGGACCAGTGGCTGGCCACCAGCAGGAAATGCCCCATCTGCAGAGTGGACATCGAGACCCAGCTGACTCCTGACAGTTGATGGCTCCTCTTGACTCCTGCAGCTTTAGATGTGGTCTTGTTATTTCTCCATCGTCTCCCCCGGTCGGTCCTTGGGGAAGTCCTGCCAAACACCCCTCTTTCCCTCTGCATCACTCAAAGAGCCTGCCTTCTGAGACAGCCGTGACAGAGGGATCAACAAAGCACACTCAACGTACAACACAACGAGAGACGGGGCGGTTGATGCACAGACAGGTGGCTGGACTGAATCGAAGGTCAGTTCAAAAAGGACTTTGCTGGATGTAAAGGTTAGGAGCAGAGACACGTATGGACAGATGTGCTGAGGCTTCACACAACTCTGTCAGATCGTGTACTCCCACTTACATTTCTCCATGCAGCTGCCAAGAGAGAGGACGCTCTTGACTGCCAACCTCCCGAGCTCAGTGTGGTGTTTTAGGGCCGTTTCTCTGCCAGTATATCCAAGCCCTCTCTGCCCTCTCCCTTCTAGGCCTGTGAAAAATCCTTTAAGCCGTACTCTGCCCAAGCCCTCACTCAGCACATCTGTACAGAACATTGTCAAATGATTAGCATGAGGTTGTTAGGTGTGAACTCTTGTAGCTGAACGCTTGTGGTGTAATGGAGTATAGTACTGAATAAGTATTTACAGAGTAACAGTGTTGTGTAGCAAGCAAAAAGCCTTCTGGAGAAACATGTCTGTTAAAAAAAAAAGAAATCCCACAGAGAGGATGAATGCGGCTCTATTGAGTATTCAGCAACAAGAGAAAGAGCTAATTAAAAGAAAAACAAACAAAAAAGGCCAAAAATCCCTCTTTCTTGTCTAACATGGTTTTGGATTTACAGTTAGTAGACGCCATCAGAGTTGATGCTGAACCCGCTGACTGCAGGCATGGCTTTCAGTGATGTGCGTAGTTTCGTAGCGGGGCCTCTGCAACCTAGAGCGGAGGCCTCGGATGTGCATGCTGTATGGCAGGCTTGGGCTGTGTTGTGTATTGTGGAGCAAGTAGAAGCAGGAACTGTGTCTGTGCATGTGAACCGTATATTATGATCATTCATAGAGGAGGACAAGAATGCACCCAGTAGCCCCTCACCCATCCCTCACCCTGCTGCTCACCCTGAGTAGACCACGCTTGCCTTTAGACGCCGATCTCACACCAGTGTGGCATTTCTCTCCTAATCACCATGTTTAGGATTCAAAGATCTGCGGTGGATCTGGGTCTAATGGCAATTCCCTCCATAGCCTCTCTCGTGACAAGGCATGGGCCGGTATGAGATTCTCCCGGTTTGATAACAGCAAGGAAAAATGCCACGGTTTCTAGGTTTAAAAAAAAAAAAAAAGAAGAAAAAAAGTAGCTCCAACATAATTTATTTGTTTTTATTTCATGAGCATAAATGCAATTACTATTTCCACTGCTGCTAAGATATAATCTCATACCCCTATAGTATTATTGTAATAACTAATAATATTGTTTATGAAATTTAGCTATTGCGATGCACATATGTAGACACAGAGAGTAAGCACACACTCGTGTGTGAACGTTTACCGTCTTTAAAATCAGTGTCAGCTATTTGCACTAATTTTTAATCAGTATCAGCTGTACATAAGTTGTGATCATGGTTTGAATCCTGAAAAAGTCAAAAATGTTCAGATGAAATTTAAAGTCGGCCATTAAAAAAGATAAGTGATGGCATAACTAAACAGTACAGGTGTAATGATACAATCAGCAACATTTGGTTCACCAGAATGAGAGAAATTTTACCAATATTTTCTGTTTTCACTGGTCATAAAGTGTTTAAAATAATTTAAAACCAGTGTAATATATTACATTCGATTTGACTAGTCCACATATTGCGGTTTCTGGCAGCGATAGGAAGCCGTAAAGCAGATGCATTGTTAGCGGCTAACGGTTAGCCAGCCGCTAGTTAGGTAGTGGTATTACTTACTGCTTGTATCTCACGTCAGTTTCTTTCTTTTTTTTTTGTTGTTATTTTTACCAAGTATCCAAAATACAGATTAAATCAGTGAATCATAAGATGAGATGACAATATTTCTTTGAAAACTAAGTAAACAATCCCAAATTACAAACTTTGGTTTAGAGAATCTGAATTCATTGACTCGTCCATTTATTTAGATTTTTATGCTGGTTCTGGTGTGGAAAAAATTTAAGTAAATACATATATATATGAAATGTATGTGTATATACACACACACACATACATATATATATATTTAAATTAAAACAGGTCAATTAACCCTTTTAAAGCACATTGGCGCTGAAGTGCGTCGAGAAATATTAAGTTACTGAACTCCAATAAAAACTAACCTTTGATGCTTGCCAATCCCAAGAAACAGTAGAATGACTTGGCATGCTACATTTGCATTTGGAAGTATTTCTTCACTTCTTCCATGGTAGGATCAATAAATATGTGCGTTTGCTCAGTGAGACTGAACCATTTACCAGAACAATTGCACTAATTAATGTAAATGGTGTAGCACAGCTGCTTATCTATTGAGAAATGGTTGTTTACAAGGAAATTTTATTTCTTTTTACAGTTTCATTATTGTTCCAATGAATATAACAAAATACAGTTTTAATGCCATACTTCCTATTCCTATTGACAGTTGGTTTGATTGATTTTTCCAACAGACATGCTAATTCTTCCGTAGAGTTTCACCACTCAGGGTATTTGTGGCAGGTTTAGCTTTGACCTGGTAAAATGGATTTAATTTCTTTTTGAAAAAGATGAAATAAAAAGGAACATAAAAGCTGCTTAAAACATTTTTACCACCTGTGAGCAATTCTACATTATCTGTGTTAGGATTAGGGGTGATGTCACACAGTGTGTGACAGAAAACATGGTTTTGCTCATAATTTAAAACAAAAATTAAATTATTGCATTATTAAATCTGAATTATTACATTTTAAAATGGTTCTAGTAATATTAGCGATTAGCATGTTTAGTGTGGTTTACTGTGCTAAAAACCACAGTATGTGTGTGTATTCCCTACAATATGGATCCTTAATTTGACCTTTGACTTTTCCAGAATATCCAGCAACAACAGGGCAACTTTCCTTTACTCTGTTTACCCTTCCTTTGATCTGCTTAAAGTCTTGCTCTCTCTCGCTCTCTCACAGCCTAAATGAACCACAGACAAGCCTCAAAATGTCAGAGAAAATACAGTATCTATACAATATGATTGCATAGATACTGTAGTACAAGACAATCGCTTTTTTTAATCACTGCTTCCTTGACATCATTTTACTGATGTTTCCCTCCCTGATTATTGAAAGTAGATAGCTTTCTGACTTAGAAGTTACACCAAATAAGGTTGTTTTGTCACGTCTGGGGTTTTCACCAATTGGCAAAATTAAGATTTTTAAGTTTTTAGCTAAAAATAGTGAAATTATGATCAACAGCTGATCACTTGATGCATCTCTACACTTGTTTGCTGCTCCGTTCATAGACAAGCACTACTTTTCTTAACACTAGGAAACGTTTCGGAGAATTCCTACTCTATGCTCAAACATCACCATCACTGGCATTTTCAGTGAAATGGGTTCAATCCTCAGGTATGGTGTGATGGAAAATTTTAGTGGCATTTTCAAAAACCGTGCTGTACCGCAAAACCAGAAACCGTCCCATGCCTGCTCATGTCTTGACGGCACTCACACGAGGCTGACGATGCAGTGCCTGAGTCTCGCCATTCGAGTGACATTTCTATTTCTTATTACCAGAACCTTATTGCCTATCAGACAAGCACATGTGATTACTATGTAGAAGTAAATCGCCTCTGTTGTGTATCAGCTCCTTGCATTTCAATCGTAGTTACTCTGGCTGTTTGAAAACTTATAAAGACAAGACTGTGTGGTGGTGTTACAGGGAATATCCGAACTAGTCTGCCTGTGAAATGTGCTAGAATGTGTACGATTGTCCCCCACCCACTCTCCCTCATGGTGCTTGTGTATGGTATTGCTAGAACTGTGATATGTTCAGTGATAGAAGCTGTTTCTCTGTATCATGCATGAACCATGTTGGCATACTTCACTTGAAGGAGGGTGAAAGGGAGAAAAAAGCCATCCATTTGAAAAATACCAAACAACTGTTCTTAGCATTAATTTTATTTCAATTGTCTTTTTCTTCCATTTCTTTTTTTTTTTCCATTTAATTGTATGTTTTATTTGTTTTTTTCTTTGCTCACCTGCCAATCGGGACATGGTACTAATACGCCAAAACCTTGTCCATTTTAACCATCGTGAAAAAGAAGCTGCAGTGCTGCAAAAAAACATATTTATTGTCGTTCTAATGTAGCTTGTGTTTTGTAAATGCACTATAATATGGCGTTGCCTGATATTTTGGTTTGGTGGTGTGGGTACTTCTCGTCCGAGGTTTTGTGTTTTCTTTCAGTTCCAAGTATTTTCATGCTTCCTTGTGTACTATTGGAAGGTAACTTGACTGTTTGTGTTGCATTTTTATTTTATTTTATTTACATATGTAACCTCCATCCAAAAAAAAAAAAAAAAAGAAATTACAAATACATGAAAATGGAGGTTTTGCTAGTCCACATAGAATGCTGTGATTAAAGATGCCTTAAGTATTTAACAATCATTATTTATTACTAACTGTAGCTAGCTAGCTATTGTGGTGGAATATTTAATGTCTCTGTCTCATAACTTTGCAATTTAATCAATATATTTATTTAAAATAACATAAAATATATAAAAAAAATACCTCATTATGCATTGGTTGGTGGGGATGCTTGTGCATGCCGTCTGTGTTTTGTTTTTCAAAGGAAGAAAATTAGAAAAGGTGACTGAGGGACTAACCAGCATGGTGCTGTTGATCTAGATTACATTCCATTTATGTCATTTATTGATTTAATCGCTGAATGTTTAAACTTTCTATTTATTTTAATATCACTCCTGCTTCCATCTACCACAGGTGTCAGGGTGCAACCCCGTTTGTCTTATAGCTTGCTTTTGTTTTGCTCATAACAATCCGTGATATTTTACTAGATCCTTTAATGATCATATCCCTCATATCAACATGTCGCTTTAGTAATCATGATTTAGAAACCACATCAGTTGAACTATCTGTTGCTACATATTGCTAGGAGTTGCTTCGTGTGGGATTTATGGGACTTCTCTTACATGCTACCTTGAGCCATTGATCTTTTGAGCAAACTTCTGGTGTTACTGTGGTTTTACAATATAGATGTTTCACACCTTGGTATGATAAGCTAACTGCGTTTTTCGGTGTGCATTTCTTATTAATACTCTACTAATCCTGCAAATTATTCTAACATGTATTGGATTGGAATGAAGCTGACTGGTCTTACTATAATTTCATTTCGTGCTCTCACTGGCCTTACCCTGTGCCCTCCACCGCGTACCCCGGTAACTCCAGGCTGAACTGGACAGTAGCCATAGTATTAACTCAAGCTGATGAACCGGAATGAACAGTAGAACTCAAAGCACAAGCTTTTTAATGCATGTCCTTCTCAGGTTTTCCTATGTGTATGTGGGAGTAGCTCTGTAGACGTGTTTAATATGATGCTGTACCTTCTTGAATATTTCAGATGTTTCTTTGCTGCTGAGAAAAATGTTGATTTTTAACCTGCCAGTGAAAAAGGGAAGTGGCCATCTTTGTACAACACACTGCTGTTTTGCTGTAACCGCGCAATGTTTTATGATCTTGAGTATTTTATAGAAATGTAGAAGTATGTATCAATAATACGAAAGCAATAGCTAAATCTTAATGAAGAATAACATGATCAGTGAATATTGTGGAAAATCTTTAGATTCACTCTGGGTGGATTTTGTACTGTATTTATTACTAATGATGATGCAAAAAGTTGCATAGCTTAACCCAAACTGTTCTGTCTCTTTTTTATTTATTGTCTTGTATATGATCTTTTTGTATGTGTTTTTCAAATAAACTGCCTAAAATGCTGACAACTAATCAAACATGTGGTGTTTGTTATTTGTTTATTTTTTGGCTGTTCAGTTATTTAAAAAAAAAAAAATCCACATAAGCCCAAAATTATAAGTAATATTTTAAATTTACCAACATGTTTCTTCTATCAGATTTAAGTCGTGACTTTAGTCTGATTGTGTCAATTTTTGACACAGCTTTTTTGTGAATTGTAAATCAAATCTTAAAAATAAAAAACAAACATACAAACAAAAAAACATTGTTATTGTTATTAAAGTTGCAGGGTTTCCCCCAAAAGCTTGCTAAGCCTGGTGCTCGGGGTGCTAAGGCAGTCATTCATCCAGCTGCCCGCCGTGTTTTTGAGGTAAAACATGTTTAACATTGACAGGAAATGTGAAAATATCACTTGATAGTTATGCGTTATTGGAAGACTGCAAGATTAATACCGAAACACCAACTATAAACTCTTTAAAAAAGGCAATCATTTAAAAAAAAAAAAAAACTAAAATAAATTAACAATGCTAAGCCTGGTGGGGGCACAAGTAAATCCTGATGGCCCGCCAGGCTTATAATGCATAGAGGGAAAACCTGAGTTGAAATAGTTTTGTTAACTATTAGGTGATTCAATTATTTTATTAGGGATTCCCCAAAAGTAAAATGTACATATATAATGACATATTTCCTTAATTTGTCGCTGGATTTTAAGCTTTTGAGTTTCTAAGGAAGGTCCATTGGGAACATTGTAAACTTTTAAGCTCATCCTGAGTCTGTCAATCGTACATTTGGCTCAGTTTAGGATGAGTTTAAAGAGCTTAAAGCGCAGAATCGGCCCCTACAGAACAAGTTAAGTTAAAATCAGAAACCTGACACTTCACTTTTGATTATATTTACAAAAAACAACTATTATTTTCTCCTGTATTTACAATATTTCTTTCAGTTCGTGCTGGAGTGCGTATAATTCTGCTTCTCTGCAGCAACTTCAATGTGAAGACAAAAAAAGCAGATGACACAAATAAAAGTATGAATTAAATGTTTATTGTGTTTGTTTACTTTGATATTCATTTCTTTTTTTATGGCTTTTCCTTAAGTTTGAAGCGATCAAGCCTCAACAATTGGCACAGAGTTACTTTGACCTTTTTCATAATAAACATCATGTAAAAAAAATAGGAGTAAAAGAGGTAAATTAAAAAAGTACCCCTTGTTTTTACTTCCTAGCATCTTGGATAAAGCACTCTGTGTATCTGCCCATCAGCCTTGTTAGCATCCAGCCACTTTCCACACAGGAAGATGGTTGTGACTGAGTTAGCCATGTTGGTTATCTCAACACACTCTAAAAACCACCCGCAGTTCGAGTTGTTCCCATCGTGCTCCACCTTCACCCTCAGCAGCTCCCCAAGGTCGAGCATCTCCACGATGAACCGGTCCGTCTGCCCTCGCTCGAAGAGGTTGCGGGACTTCTGCCTGAGCTGACGCCTGCCCGAGTCACCGTTGACTCCGTAGATAGTGATGAAAACGTTTGCGTCCGTTCCAGCCCCTTTCACGTCCCCGGTGATGACGATGATTTCGTACTTGACGGGAACCAGTTTGCGAACTTTGCTCGCAAAGCTTTCAACGGATTTATAGCACTCAAATGTCTGGAACTGGTCCTTTTTGGCCGCCAGAGGGATTTGTGCGTCACAGTGAAAGAAATACCTAAACGAAAAGATTCAGAGTCATCAAAGGACCATTTTTTTTTCTTTTTACATAACCTAACATTATGTAAGTTGTGTGAGAATCCACTCACTTGTTTCCCAGCTCCTTTTCTGTCACTACCACCTCCAAAACGTGCCAGAAGACTTCTTTCTTCACCTTCTTCCCATCTTTTGTTATGTGGCCGAGGCAGATCCCAGCGATTTCCCCCAAGTGTTTGGACGAGAACTCAAACGTGTCAGTGGCACCGCTGCGAAAGTTCACAGAAATCTGCAACTATTAGACGAGTTTGTGCACGGCGAGCAATTACAAAAAAAATATCAATAAAGTGAGACGTTTTCTTTGTTGGCACTGAAATTATCTTTCCTGAGAAAAGAGACGCGAGAAGATAAAGGAAGGCAGAAAGAGAAAGTATGAACGAGGGAAGATTATGTAAGATCCCTGCAAATGCATTCATATTTCTTTAACATTTTCTATGTTATACGGAGATTTTATGTGATGAACGAGTAGAAAACAATGCATAAAAGAGAAAATTTCACAAATGAATATCTGAAAATTGTTTCCCCAAATACCCAAAATCTTAAATCCACTAATTCAGTGACTAATGAAGTTAGTCCCGCAAGTTTCCAGTCTTTCTCAGCTGGCCAGCTTTCCTTTTTCTGGTAAAGTAAAGCAGCTCCACAGCATGATGCTGCTACCACCATGTCTTACAGTGGAGATGATGAGTTCAGAGTTTGTGAATCAGCCCAGAGTAACTTTTTAACTTCTGAAGCCAATTTGATTTATTTACGTATTTTTATAGGTGATACAAAATGCAAGCTAGAAAAATTATCAATATTTTTTTTTGTTTATCAAGCTATGATTTCAAATTAAAAGTCCAAACAAAACACAAGAATAAACTAACATGGCAAACCTTCAGAAAGGAAACACAAAAGAGAACCAAACCAAGATCGTCACAATAAGAGTGTTTTTAAAGTCTTGCCTTAAAAACTTCTTTTTCTTATTCTCCAGAACAAACTCCTTGGATCGAGCTTTCCTTCCCTCCAACACAATCCAGGCGTTTTCTGAGGTTGAGGCGTTGTCGGTGTTAGCAGTAATGGTGGCGATTTCATATTCTGTGACGAAGCAGAAGCAATCATTTAATCTCATGTGAATGTAATTACCTCCAAAAGATTTTAAGCTTTCAGCATCCATATGTTTTTATACTAACTGGTTTTATCGCTGAGGTCTATTGAGTCATTGTTGGCACAAGCCAGCTCCCTAATAATTTGCCCGTCGTCTTCATTTTTAGCCAGCCAGCGGTCGCAGGGGAACCTGAAGGTCTGGTCCATGGCCTCGTCTTTCACGTCGATGTACTCTAAATGCCACCCGGGTGCCGGGCCTGTTTACAGGAGAGGCGTTGCGATCCAAATTTTGATGCATTCAACGATATTTTTCTAAACAGTTTACAGGTCCAGAGTTGAATAGAAGGAATTGGTTTTGTTCCTATGCATAATAACGTAACTTTGCACCATGAGTATTACACCCTGCAGGCTTCCTCTTCTCACCTTTGTTGTCATGCCACACTCGGACTTTGGAGAGCTCCCCCAGACTGAGCATGTCAGGAAACCGAAAGACGTCCTTCATCTTCCGCTCAAACTTGTTCCTGTTGGTGCTCTCCTTCAGCGGCAGCATCCCGGTGTCGCCGTACTCCCCAAACACAATCAAAAACACGTTGGCGTCGGTGCCGCCGCCTGAAACGTTGCACCAAATGTTCAAAAGCGAGACAGAAAAACATGAAATTTACTTAAAAAGTAAAGAGCGATACTGTCTAAAACTCATGTGCCGTGCCTCCGACGTCGCTGGTCTGAACTTGGATGATGTAGGTTGTTTTTTCCACCATCTCCTCGTCGTCCACCACTGCCGGCAGCTCACACACTTTTGTCCTTTTCGGCCCTTTAGTCTTGGACAGCCAGTTCTCATAAGTGAATAGATACTCTTCCTCAGTGGTCAGGTTCCGCATGAGGATCTAAAAGTGAGCATGGAGTGATTCAATTAATTATTAACATTGAAGGAACATCAGTACGACAGGACTGGATGTGAAGAAATGTCCCCAACTGCTAAGATGGCATTTTTAGAAAAAATGTTTGTTACAAATGTCTTCTGTTTTTGATATTTTTTTTCAATCTGAATTGTTTTACATCATCATATAAAATAAAATGAATAAAAAAATGCTGTTTTCAAATACTATCAATCATTTCCCCCTTTTTAACTAATTTAACCAAATTTTTAAATAACTAATTGACCTGTACATCCACTAAAACACCTAGACAGGGCTTGTCTGACAACATGAAGTAGGCAAAAAAAAAAGTCAAAAAGCAACACATCAGGGTCTGATGTGAAGAAATTCAGATATTTGATTAATTACCACTTATTGAGAACTTAAAGGGGAATATTATATAAAATATTTTGAGTTTACATGATGTTATATTGTTACTGAGGCAGAGTGTCGGAAAGAGGAAGACTTCTTAAAGAGACAGAGGCCCAATTACAAGTCAAATTTCCTTTAAGTTTTGCTTGATCAAGTAACACAGTTATTTGATTGTGCTATAAAATGGCACTATGTGCCTGAAAACTACATAATTCTGCTCCTTTAATACTAAAAGTTGTGTAAATGATTAATTTCACAGAAAAAATATGCTTAAATAATGATATCAAACATTTTGAATGACAGATAAAACCAACTTTATGACCCTATAATCGCTTTCCTACCGCTGATAAAGTATTTTGGTGATATTTAGCATAATGTAATGTTTGCAGTTTTAGACATAAATGGTTTTCATGTTACCCTGTCCAGAAACCAGTCTGGGCGGCTCCCAGTGCCATCGATCCGAACTCTGATCTTCTTCAGAGGAGCGATGTCATCTATCTCCAGGGTGAACGTGTCTTCTTGGTCACGTTCAAACCTGCACAAAACAACGAATAAACAAACCAAACATCTCAGAATCAGAGAGGGTAAAGATTAGAACAGGATTAAATCACAAAATTCAGAATGAGACTTTATGGGAAAGAGAAATCATTTTTTGCCAAGAATATTGGGTGGAGATTTGTTGCAAATAAAAGATTTTTCTCAGATATTTCACAGATGAAAAATTACATCACTTCAGCCTGGATGAAGAACTAATCAGGGGGCTTTTTTTAATCAGGAGGACACTTTCCCTAGAGAGTGGGGTTTACTATTAGAGGATCGCTGCTGGACTGACCTATCCCCGTTCTTCGGCAGCAACATTTCCTCTGTGCTCCCGTTGGCCCCGTACACAGTCAGGAAAATGTTCGTATCCGTCCCTGCATACTGAGTGTCTCCTGTGACAACCGAGACTGAATAAATAACCTGCAAAAACGCAGAGAACAACAGGCATAAATGAGAGAAACTCTGCTTTCCAACAGCTCATATTTTCAGTGCGATGACTCACTTTGCGGATAATGTTGATGGTGCTGGAGTCCAGCACGTTCAACAGTCTGACAGTCAAACCGTCTCCCCTGTCTTTAGCCAGCCAGCATTTACATGGGAAGATGTACTTGATACCTTTGGTTGGCACAGCAACCGACAGCTCATCCACCAGCCAGCAGCTCTCTGGTGTAACTCCGTTATGGCCGAGCTGAGCGGCAGCAAGAGACGAGACAGAGAGAGGAGACAGAGAGAGCTGGGAATTCAGAAACCATTTGATTCTGTTTGATCCACATCCCATGCACTGCAGCCACAGTTAATTATTCCTGCACTAGAAAGCCGTTATGTGAAATCTTCGGCACTGAGGAGGCAGCAGCAGCAGCAGCAGACAGGCAGCTTCACAGATTTAGCTACAGACAGTCCCAGATTCTCACTTCCACCCTCTTGATCTCTCCTACGTCAGCTCCGTAGCACACGAAGTGCTCCATGCCACCAGCCGCGAAGCATTTCTTCCCTTCTGCCAGGTCCAGCCACAGACGGTCTGTCTCGGCGTCGTTCGGCCCGATGACGATGACATAAACCCTGGCTGTGGTGCTGCCGTCCCGGTCCTCTCCAGTGGACACCGTGAAGTGATAAGGGATGACTGCATGAGGGACAAGATCAGATTCAAATTTAACTACTCAAACAAGAAAAGTGACGCTTTAGAAAATCTGCTTCTTAATTGAAATGAGATTAGATTATTGTGTCACTTGAGAGTTAGTTGTAACCATTTTTGTCTGTGTAATATAATCGATTTGTTGGCTGTTTAGCCCAGTATATTAAACAGGCACATGGTCTTAATTACACATTTTGGGCGATTATTATGTCAGTAGGTAGCATATTTCATTAAATTGAGATAATGGGTCGGATTAAATAAGTGTTCACTTCTTCCTGCTCCTTTTCAAACAGAAAAATAGTGGCAAACAAATTATTTTCTTCTTAGTTATGTATGCACATGTTTGATTGTTTGTTCTCGTGTCTTTAAAAAACCTTTTTGAAATAAATAAAAACTATAACTATAACTATCTTCTAATTTTACCTTTTATCAATTAATAGGGCTGAAACTAATGATTATTTCAGTAATAAATTATTCTATTGACTTTTCTGAAGGTTAATCGGATAAAAAAAATGGTCACATTCTGCAGATTTTACATTTTTAGAAATCATTAGAAAATTTGAAATATTTAAAAGATCCAAATAAGTAAATAATTTAGTTTTTTAAAAATAATTACAAATGTTATTGCCTGAAACGCAAAACTCAAGATTTATTTAGTGAACACTTGGTCATTTGTAGCAAAAGATGCATCTGCTGCTAAAATTAATTTCTACTAATCTATTGATTATTTTTTAGATTAATAAATGGGAAGCAAAAGGTGCTCAGTCAGAGATTTTTTAGTTTCATTTTTTTTTTACATAATTTGAACTAGGTGAAACTAAAACTGCCACTAGAGTTGTGGGAATAAACTCCTCTAAAACATTTGACCTAGTTTATAAAGACAAACTGCCAAAAAGTAAAGGAATGTATTTAAATATCTGATGATAAAGAAAATAATCGATCTCAAAGAGTGAGCCACCCAGAAAATCCCAGGAGCAGAAAATTAGATTAGATTAGATTAGATTAGATTAGATTAGATTAGATTAGATTAGCCTCTATCTGATACCAAACCAGCATTCAGTTTGCAGCCAGCTGCTGTAATCATCACAAAGATAATATAATTTTATAATATAATTTTATCTGAAGTTCAGCATCCTCAGTAATCCCTTTTTCATTAGTTTATAAATGCTACCATCTGCTCTCGTTTTCTTCTCCTCAGATGTTTTTCTCGTTTCTCAAAGGAATCCCAGAATGTTTTCAGATCCTCCACAGCAAAGTTTTATCTACCTTCTTCATCGTCAACATGCATTTCTCAGCTTTATTAAAGAGGAATTTAGATTTTTATTTATCTCATCTTTATTTATGCAGGTTGTCTCGTTGAGAGAACAGCTTAGATGAAAAACAAAGTTACAAACGCAGCAGCAAAACAAGAAGTTACGAAATCTTGGCTCAGTTAAATAATATTGATGCTGTGGGACATTTTTTTCTGTGAACTTGAACAAACAGGAGGTTTAATGGCTGTTTTCTATGTTGACATCAGAGATTTTTAAAGGGTTGCTTACTTGGACCTTCTTCGGCCACTGTAGCCTTTTTCTTCTTTTTCTTCTTATTGGCGTTTTTATCGAGTCCTTGTTTGGACTGGGCCATCTTCATAAAATATGGATCTGTATTCCTTTCACCTTCATACCCCTGTAATGGACCCACAGAACAGATTTTAGTAATACAAAACAAAACAGAACACTGCAAGAATAACAAAATAGAAAAAAATATTGCCACGCTTCTTTCACTTTTGGCAGGCATTGCAGTGGAAAACATAATCTCATCATCTAGAGTTTGAAAATGTGGATATGTGAATGACATCTGCTGGTTTGAACTGAGGTCAGAATCGGATGTTTCAAGAGAAAAATGGACCAAATGGGAACCAGATCCACAATTAACAGAAAAGATCCAGAACAGAAAATAAAGCGGAATAAAAATCTACGTTAGACTGGAGAATTTTCATGGTAACCTAGCTGAGTAATTTATTAAATAATGTACTAAGAACATCCAGTTCAGCACATGGGAACAGAATGGTTTGTTTGTTAAAAGTGTCAGAAGGACAAAAAAACCTATTCAGGTAGTTAGGAAAAGTATTGATGCAAGAAAAAAGAGAAAAGAACTAAAAATGTTATTTCAAAGCTAATTTAAACTATGTTAACCGGTGATTATTTTAATGATTCTTTGAACAAAACCAGCGGCTGTGAAAAAACATTGAGATTAAAACATTTTACGACACAAAAACGGCTTAAAAGATTCAGACAGACATCCAAGTTATGAATAAATTTGTACTTGGCACACGTAGTTCTTAGATCCTTCACCTTATGATACATTGTAAAGCAAAAACGATTAAAAACATGGAGGAGTGTTTACTTTTAGATTTTAAACAGGACATCCCCTTCTAGTCCCTTTATCTTCTAAAGATTTGGGGGATGAGGTGAAGAAATGGACTCTGTTTACGTCTACCTGCATATTTATCTGCTTTATCAAATGTACTGTAAAGGACGAAGAGCGGAGATAAACTTCAGTCAGTACTGATCTAAAGTTTTCTATGTTTTAAGTCTCTGAGAGCACATAAGTTGTTTATGTGACCCTTTTCTGTACCAGGGATAGAAAAGCTGGGATGTCTTGTCCTCATTAATCATTAGGATAATTAAAAGATTAACTTCTTTCTTTCCTGAACTGCTGTCATGTTTCTTCTTTGGTGGTTCAGCAACCGTCTTCAATCTGTTTCGTCTGCATTCCTCGTCTGCAAAACTGAAAATAATCCACTGACTCAAACAGACCTTGACGTAGAAGATCCTGTCTATCCGTTTGTCCTCTTTCTTTGTCGACAGCCAGCGCTCACACACGAACATGTAAACTTCCTCCGTGTCCTCATCCTGCACCTCCACCTGGTCCAGGTACCAATCGGCTCCCACCATCGTGTTGTCATGACGAATCCGAATCTTAAACACCTGACCCAGGTCCACAGCCTCAATTGTAAACCTGTCCACCTGCAGAACGAGGGATGGAGTTTAACGTCTCCACGCACCAACATTATTAGACATTGAACTTTAGAAATACCTCTCCTCTCTCGAACTTGTTCTTGTTGTTCTCAGATTTGGCGAGTTTGCGTTCCCCGGTGTCTCCCAGGTCTCCGTAGATGGTGAGAAAAACGTTGGCGTCAGTTCCCGCTCCGTACATGTCACCTGTCCGCACCGACACCTTGTATCCGTGAGCTGTGAAGGAGAAGAGTCCAAACTGTGAATACAGCGGACTTTACGCTCTTTTACACTGAGATACACAACTACAAAAAATAAAAAATAAAATATAGTTATATGCATCACATTTCTTTACACAAACTGCGGTTTAGGTCATAAAAGTTTTCAGCTTCTAATGAGCAATGACATTTTAAAAACAAGAATATGTTTACAATTTTTATATTATTTATTGTCAATTATGCTTATGGTCTCAAAATATGACAAAATAATAATCTTCCAAGTGATACTAATAATTGGTGGGGCTTTATTTTGTATTATCTGTGTGGTATGAGTTTTTTTGTTTTTGAACAAAATAAATGAAATAATGAAGATAAAGGACTATTTCCAAAATGTTTAACAAAAGAGAAACGGTTGAGTTGAGTGTTTCAACACACAGGAGAACTTATCTTAAAATTTATGCTTTATGCTAAGAAGTCAGGTCAATGCCAGGAAACTAATCTATTCAAATTAACTGAGATATTTCTCACATTAAGAGTGGTCAGAAACAAACAGAAATATAAAAGAACGTTATTGATGGCGGCAAAATGTATCTGGTTTCCCTCCAACTTATACTTTAATTCAAATATTAGTGCATTTGTTTGTTACATCCAATCCAACTTCAATTAAATGTCAGAAATAATTCATTATATTAACTTTTAAAATCAAGCAGATTCTTTATTTCTGCACCTTTAGCATTTTCATATTTGTCTTATAGCAAGTTACTGTTTATTAATGAGAGAATATAATACAACCTCAACTACTGGAAATATGGTTTCTGCATTTCGGGAAAATTTGTTGTTTTTTTGATGCCAGGAGTAACGGCGTTAATGGATTAGTTCAGGGAAACGATTGTCAGACGTTCACTTCCAGCAGAGTTTCTCTGAGAAGCAACTCACTCTTGGTTTCTGATCACCTTTACATTTTGCAACTAGTCACTGACTTTGAATGGTGATTCAAGTTGAGCAGAATTGGGTTTCAGGGGGTTTCCCAATGAAAACAACTGCCAAGAGTTAACATTTCAGAACAGCTGCAGGCTGGAAAAACAAAAAACAAAGAGCGGAAACTCAATATGCAGGGCAAAGTGGAGCTGCAGATTACAACTCTGCAACAGGTCTGGCAAACTTTTCACTGCTCCTGTAGGAAACTCCTCCTTCCTTTTTTAAAACCTGCAAATCTTAATAGAATTTTGCATTAAAAGGATCATTATTGTCCAAATGAAGCAAAGTTTACACTTTCAATTGACTTTTAATGCAACTTTTAGTGCAACTTTGGATTATTAGTATCATTATTTACTGAATGACACTTCATGACAAGAGTTGTAAACATTCATGAAGACTCCTGCACGTTCACAACGTGTGTTTCGTCATGTTTGTGTCATGTCAGTCTTATACACACCCCTTCAAATAAAATGTTACCAAATTTTTTTATTCTGTCAGAATACTGAATTTTCCCCAAACTCCATCGGGAGGAAACCTGACTGGCAGAAACAGAGCAAAGTAAAAAATATACAACTTGTCAATACCATTTTGAAACTCATCAGAAGCTCATACGTTGATTTATCACCAAGTCCGAACAGCTACACCTACCATAACATTTTATTTTTGACCATTTTGAGCCAACTTTGTGCATGCAGTGTGTGCTTTTAAAATGCATTCACTTGTAAATGTAACAACATGATAAGCAAAAGTAAAATAATTTGCACTTCTTCATCTAAATCAGAGTAAAGCTTACTCTCCAGAGCATCCTCCACCTCCATTTCGGTCGTCTTTAGTGTCCCGTCCCGGAGGAGCTTCTGGGTGATGATGTCAGAGGCGACCAGCTCCCTCACCGTCTCTCCATCATCTTCAGACTTGGCCAGCCAGCGTTCGCATGGAAATATCGTGGTCTCTGAACCCTGACGTGAACCACAGACAAATGAGCCAAGCTAGGTTGGTTGAAATGTTATATTACTAAATTGTTCATAATTTATTTAGTCTTCCGAGAAAGTGGTGTAGTCTGGAGTGCATATTGGATACCTTTCCTTTGCGGAGCTGTCGCCTGATCTCCACCCTGTCAAGATGCCACCCTGGGTTGGTGCCTCTGTTGTCATGTCCTATCCTGATTTTCTCTATCACATCACCGATGTCCTCCAGCTGAGGCGAGAACATCCGATTGTTTACAAACCAACAGCACGGCGTAAGAAGCCTTCTTTATTCTAAAACACACTTCCTCACCTCCACAATAAACATGTCCTCTGCTCCTCTCTCAAAGTAAAGCCGTCGCTCTCTCTTGTTTACACACAGGTGCTTCTGCAGTGTGCACATCCCGTTTTGTCCGTACAGGACGATGAACACGTCAGCGTCTGTCCCCGCAGCAAACACATCACTGGTGAATATTTTGATCTCATAAGGCACGACTGAAAAACAAGAAACCAGGAGATTTGCTTAGTTTTGTGACCTGCGATATGAAATTTGACTGTTATTTTTATTATTTTTATGTCTTGAAAGTGCCATAAAAAGTTGGAGTTAAAGCAAACCACTGATGAAACTTTAAACACTTCTGCAGATTTTACTGTGTTTTCCTATTTTGCAAAGTTTAACATCTTTGGTTCCTAAAAAGCACATTTCCATAAATACCATTCCCACTAATGTTTTTATTAGCATCTATTTGCTTACATGGAGTGTAAACTTCAGTCTGTAAGTCAGCGGGATAGAGATCCCTCACGATGGCACCGTCATCCTCTCCTGGATCCAACCAGCGGCCACATGGGAAACGTAGTCTCTGTCCCTGAGACGGGGCGTCCACCTCAACCCAGTCCAGGAACCAACCGGATGAACCTCCTATTGGGATCAAAAGCATCAGACATTTTGATATAATTTAAACTCATTTTATTTCTGTTTCTTTAAAAAAAGTTTTCTTCTTCACCCGCCTGAGTTGTCGTGTCCAATCCGGAGCTTCTCCAGGTCGCCCAGGTCCACTGCCTCCACGATGAACTCGTTGATCATCCCCTGTTCAAACTTGTTCTTGTAGTTTTTACAAGACTTCAGGTTGATGAGCCCTGAATCAACAGGAGTTTCACATCCCAGTTATAACCTTTGGGCAGGATCTTTGTGTCGCCACGGCAACGCCGGGGCTCACCTGTGTCGTCTTTTTCACCGAACAGGATGGCAAAAACGTTGGCGTCGGTTCCAGCATATTTCTTTTCCCCAGTTTTTATTTTGAGAGTGTAGGTGGTGGACATGGCTGCAATGACAGTAATAGAGGTTGACATCATATCGCACTGAATCACACATTATGTTTATAATTTGCTTCAGTCGTTTAAGGCACTTTACATTTCTGCTCCAGTCCCAAAGTGGCGCTAGTTCCCTCCTCATCTTCATCCTGCCTCATGAAGGCCTCATCAACAGGAACTAGCTCTCTTGCTATCTGCCCGTCATCCTCATCCACTGCGAGCCAGCGGTTACAAGGGAAGTAATACCTACAGACACCCCAGAAAGAAACTAATCAGAGCTTTTCTTCTGCACAAAACTGTTAATTTTTGCAGGTGTACAGCTATATTTAGTCAGAAAACAGAGAAAAATGCATTGAAACAGAAGTTACCCTTACGTTACATCTTCCTTTGTGTCCACTATCTCAACACGATCCAGGTACCAGGATGAGTGAGGCTTAGTGTTGTCATGTCGGATTCGCAACTTCTTCAAGGTGAGCAAATCAATAGCTGTCACGATGAAAACGTCTTCCTGCAAAATTACAGGAGAGACGCTGTCCGGTTCAGTTAGACTTTTAGGAAATGCCACTCCCAGTTTGTGAGATATCTCTCCAGAGAAAGTATTTGTTTTATCCACCCAGCCTTTGTCCTGGGTCTAGAGGGAAAAGCCAAGCATGTTTTGCACAGTTCCAGTTGTTAGATGACATAATATGGCTCCTTTTACAGATTACGATATGTTAATTACATTTTTTCACACAAAATCATTCTTAGATAATAAGATTTTAGTCAGGCCTTGATTTGTGGAGTTAGAAATAAACTGAACTGAGTGTGTTTGTCACCAGTTGTAACGTAGAAATGAATAATTCACAGGAGTGGATGAAGTGGGGAGTAAAAGTAGGACAGGTTCAATGACATGGCGGACTCCTCAGAGCTCCTCTCAGTCACAGCTGGCCTCCCTGCAGGAGATCCTGTAATTGTAGCAGAATACACTCCTACCCACACCTCTGAGCAAGGCTCAAGTTGCCCAGAGGTCATCGGGTTTTTCAACAAGAACTGTTGATTTTAAGCACCGGTTCTTATATCGATTATAAAAACTGGTGCAGCCCTGATGAAAATTGATGGGATTAGTGATTCTGAATTGTCAAGAGGTGTAAAATGAGTAATTACTTCTAGGAACCACATTGAACTCATGTGCCAAATAGTATTTTTTAAAGGTCTACAATTATATTTTACAGAAAGAAAACCTAAAAATCTTGAAAATAGGAAAGATAAGTAAATCACAATCTACCTCTTTCGGTTATTTTAAAACAAGATTTTCTGAAACAAGAGTAAACTTTTGAGTCGGATCCACTAAAACAGATAAGCATTGAGGAAGTTCACACGCCTGCAATGGCACCGTATGAAAATCTGATGATAAACAATAAACGGACTGGGTTTTTTTTTTTTTTTTTTTTTTTTTTTCCTTTGAAAAAATTTGATTTTGGATGTAAATATGCCTGATGGATCTGTGGCTGCTTATTGGTGCTACAGTAAAAGTTTGTACGGCAAACATGAGTGAGCTCTGAAGAACTAAACAGATAAATACGAAGGATTTCTCCTGTCAGAAATAAGTTTTGCAACAGGAGCGTGAAACAATTTGAAACCTAGACGTAACCTAAGTGTTACATTAGTCTTCCCACATAGACAAAACAACACAGTTAACCACTGGTGTCTGTGGCCATAAAGCCATAAAAGTGGCTCTTTAGGCTGTAAAGGTTGCAGACTCCTGGTCTTTCCCAAATGAAAGGAGGGAACATTTGACTGCAGCTGCTGTCTGAGAAGTGTAACTTCCCCTCTCTCTACCATATGTGCAGGAGTAGCTTGAGAAAACTTTTCAAGGTCAAACATTGGGTTGTGAGTAAATTATGGAAAGTTTTAGGTATTGATGGACTGTTTATTTGGGTAACAATGAGTCTCGCACTCATCAATATAACATGGCTGTTCTGGTATCAAAACTGTTGGTGTGAATCTGGTACCGTTCAGAACCGGAACAGAAATTACGTCACTCTAAATGTTTTCAGAATTTCTTTTTTGGTTTGAATTTCAGCTCAAGTACTTTTATTTCCCTCCACAGGGTGTAGGTTTGTTATGTCTCCAAGCTGCTGCTCCAACACAACATTCTGGTCTGACTGGATAAATCATGATATACAGCTCTGGAGAAAATTAAGAGACCACTGAACCCCACTGAATACTGGTTACTCCACCAAATATTTATTTCTGAACTCTTCCTGACTCATAACAGTAGTATTGTTGTTTCTAAATGAACATGAACTAGTTTTCTTTGAAAGCACTGCATCTTTTTGTTATTTTGATCATTTCTCATTTTCTGCAAACAAGTTCTAAACCTTTGCTTGGAATTTCAGAGACATGTTGTCAGTAGTTCATAGAATAAAAGAACAATGCTCATTTTACTCAAATATGTTCCTGTAAAACGTTAAATCAGAGAAACTGATATTTTTAAGTGATCTCTTAATTTTTTCCAGAGCTGTACATGCCTCTATGAACTCAAAATTGTACTGCAGCCTTAGTTATACATGGATCTCCTTCAGGATCTAAATGTAACCCTAACCTTCTCGTGCAACTTTTCTTCTGCAATCTTAACTGCCTTATGCTCACTTTTTTTCTCTCCCACTTTTTAAAAACATCTTTTTAATTTCAATTGTGGAATGGAAAAATAAGTACAGTGAGCTACAATCCTGAAAAAAAGAGGTAAACTTGGAGGCAAAGTTAAGAAAGTAGTTGGTCATGTGTGGTTGAACCCGTCTTACCTGCCCTCTCTCAAACTTGTTGAGGTTGTCAGAGTTACTCAGGAGGCGCTCACCAGTGTCTCCGTTTTCCCCATAAATATTAATATAGACGTTGGCATCTGTCCCAGCTCCCATCATGTCACCCGTGAAGACACACACTTCATAGGTGTTGACTGTCAGACAAAGCAAGCGATGAATTATTCACACCTTCTCCAAACTGTCGCATATGTTGGCCAGGATACAGTGTCAAATCAAACTGTTCAAATCACACCATCAGTTAAAAATGCAAATGTGCTCTAAATGGTATAAATAATTTAAATGAGTCACACAAAAAAAAAAAAATGTCTAAAGCAGCACATCAGATGTCAGGCTGGTGCTTTCATGAGAGAGGCTTTAAGGGAAATTGGCGTTTTTAAACGCTAACAATACTCTTTTAATAATTAACATGAAGACATGTTTTATTTTACTGATAAAAGATTGGTGGTGTTTAAATAATATTTGCAAGTAACATGAATGTAACTTGACTTTATAGCTCAAAGTTATTCATTGTAAATTCAGTTTGTCTTGTTTTCTGCGCTTGGATCACAGTTGGTGCAGCTGTCCATAATTTTACTTTCTTGACTTCGATGAAGACTTGATAGAAAGCAGCAAAGACAACAATGAAAGCAGCCGTATATTCAGCCACATAAAAAAAAATAAAATCAAAGCGCTGCTGGAAATGTCCTTTATTGCAGCAACAGTTGAGTTGAATAACTGATTATGTGCATGAAAAGTATCAGTTTTATCGACTGTGACAAAAGCAGAGCTTGTTACAGTTTTAAAAGATAAAAACAAAGACGTTATCTATTATTTTGAATGAGTGTCCAATAAATGCTCACATTATTTTTGCAAGTGCAGAAGATTTTAATATGGAGAAGCAATAATGGATTTCACCTCAGACGTCTACATCATTAGGTGAGGAGGAAGTCTCAGTGCTTACACATTTAGTGCCGTGTGAAAAATAATTTGGGGATAAAATTTATGCGACTTTGTTAAAGACGTTTGAACCGTCGTTTGAAATCTGAGTGGCCTCCACTGGATCTTACGTGGTTCCCTGACTTTTGAGCATGCACTAAACTTCTGAATGAAAATTAGAGGATGTTTTTATTTTTTCAGGCTTTACGTTAAATCTAAAAAAGCATTTGTGAAACAAAACAAAAGAGGCCATTGCTCCACACTGTCAAGTTGGACAGGTTGGCTCACACGGTGCTGAGGAGTGAACTGGAAATCCCTTCAGCTGCGAGTCAAAACTGAAACTGATGGTTGAGGTGCAGAAAGCTTTTGTATTTCTACTGTAATTCTGCAGAGGAAACCTTCAAGATTATTGCTTTCATGCTGTAATGAGGATGCTGCGTAGACACTTTGAAATGGCTGTTCTTGCAACCATACCATGTTTTGATTGAGTCATATGAAAAAAAAATCACCATGTCTCAACAGGTTGTATAATTATATCCTTAAATTTTTGTGTGAATATCTTCCTTCCTTCTCTTTGAAGGAACATAAATGTAAAAGTTCATCTTTTCTGTCTTTCTGCTCTTCGTCTGCTTCATACCTTCCAGATCCTCGTCTGCGTCCTCCGGCAGCAGCTCCACCACCAGCTCTCCGTCCTCCTCACCGCTGCTCAGCCAGCGTGAGCAGGGAAAATGGTACGTGAGCACCACCTCCTGCATCTCCTCTCCTCCATCTTCATCCTCTTCGTCTTTCTTCTTTTTCTTCTTCTTCTTCTTGTCGTCCTTTTTCTTTTCTTTGGGCACCAGAGTCAAAATCAGGTGCTTAACGTCGACTGACTCCAGGAACCAGCCAGATCCGATCCCTGAGCCATCATGACCAATGCGTATTTTGAAGATCTTTCCCACGTCTTTGGCCTCAAACTGTTAAGAAGTGGGGAAGGTTTCGCATCAAATGTGAAACTGTTTTCTCTGCTTATTAAACAAAAACACATCTGGAGACACTCAACAGTAAAAATACAACGTTAATACCTTAAATATTTCAGTCGTGTTGCGCTCAAAGTTGTTGGATCTGTTCTCAAGAGTGATGGTTTCCGTTTTGCCTTTCTCCCCGTAGATCTGGATGAACACTCTGGCGTTGGTGCCGGCAAACATCACATCTCCTGTTACTACGGTTACCTCATAGTTCATCACTAGAAATTAAAACGATGAGTAACAAAAGAACAATAAAGTGAGTTTAGGTCACTAATAGGATCCCTGCTGACATTAGAAATATGCAATTTTGTGCAATTAATAATCTGTGATTGACAGAGAAAAGATTTACGTCATTAATAAATAAAAATCTTTCCTTTGTTACATTATGCTTCAAATAAAAGAAATGATAAACCTTTGCACATTTCAGCTGCTGTGTTATCAGGACATAGTGGAAGTGTTATTAAACGAGTTCATTCAGTGTTGGTCCAGGATATTGAGGCTGTAATGTTTGTACTCTGATGAAAACAAAGAAAAATAAACCGTATATATCTGTTCTGTGCTCTTGGTAATTAAAAGTGCCCTCCTGGAGATTAATAATGTTGTTTTTTCCATTATGAAACATGTCTGTGTGACTGTTTCACCTACATTGCTCCATCTCCAGGACCTCACTGGGATAAATCTCCACCTCCGTTTTCCCATCAGCCTCGTCTTTGCAAAGCCAGCGGTGACTGGGAAACATGTAATTCTTCCCGTGGACCGGAACCATGATCTGAACGCTGTCCAGGAACCAACCAGCACGCATCCCTTTATTAGTGTGACCAATCATCAGACGGTTTATCTGGAATCGATCAAGAAATTAGACTGGGGTCAAACAGGTTGCACCACTCAGGCACCACAGTAGAGAGATTTTGGACTTTCATCAACACTAAATGGGAAGACCTGTCCAATATCAAAGGTTTCCACTGTGAAGATGTCAACGCGGCCCGTCTCAAAGTAGTTCCCCAAGTTGTTGGTGGAAACCACCAGCATCATCTTGTTGGTGTCGCCTTTTTCTCCGTAAAGCTTGACAAACACGTTGGAGTCTGAGCTTCCTCCAGGAATGTCGCCCGTCTTCACCACGATCTGATAGCTGATATCTGACACGAGGCGAATGTTTTAGCGACAGGATGAATTAACGAGTAAACGTGAGGCCTCCTTCCCACTTACTGTACAGACGCTGCCCATCTACGAACGGCACTAGTTCTCTGGTGATCTGTCCATCGTCCTCGTTGCGGTCCAGCCACCTGCACGGCAACACATGCAGGGAATGAAACGTCTAATGAATGACTGCTTTTTGTGCTCTCAGAACATTTCATTAGCAACATCTGCTTATTATTGTAATTATCTCTAGAGGTGGGAGCAAAATGCAAAAAAAAAAAAAAAAAAAAAAAAAAAAAAAGCAAACACACGTCAGGAGCTTTAGCAAAAATTTAAACCAAAGTTACATTATTGATGCCAGAAGAGGATTTGCTTTTATATGGCAGGGAAGTTTTTCAGCATGATCCTAAATTAAATAAATAAATAGATTGTCTGGATCGACTCTGTCAACACCGCCAGTCTCTCCTCTTCTGCTGAGACGTGTCACAGATGGTCTCCTCAGGATTAGGCGTCAGCAGCATGAATCTTGTCACCTGTCATGTGTCACTAACGTTCCCTGGCACATTTTGAGTCTCATATTCCTCTTACCACACTGTGGAAAAAAACTCAAAGTTTCTTTTTTTCTTTATTGAAAGCTCTGTCTAACTTCTCTGTGTATTGTTTTAATTTGGTCTAATTTTAAACTGTAATATAATTAATAGTGATCTTATTTGGAGAAGAAAGTCAGGATTTGTTTTCGCAGCATCAAACATGGCCGACATGATACGTTTGTGTGTCGTTTGGTCCTCAGGGTTAATGGAAATGAGTGTCTATTCCTTATTATCAGGAGCAAAGGTCACTAATATAACGTTCATACAAAAGTATTTAAAACATTTGAATTTTTCCACAACCACAAATCTCAATATAATATCACTGGGAGATCAAATTATGAGGAAATATGGTGATCGATGTTTCTCCAATTGCATTTGTGCCACTCTTCCTTTGCTCTGATATAATGTTATATTAATTAACACAAATAACTGAGGTTAATTTCCACAACAAAAATTCAAAAATACTGAACTGAAAATAGAAGGAGGTCCACTCAATACTGCCTAATTTCACCCATTTTCAATTAATTTATTTTATCTATCTCTACTGTATGTATAATATGTAGACAAACCACTCTTGTTTATTTCAGCATCTGTTTATCAAAATAAAATCTGTTGATTATTAATAAAGTCAAGCAGTAATGGGATAAAATGACCCAGTCAAAGTTTGAGATAACAAACAAAAACGCCATTGTTCACAGATGCTCTCTGTTCACTGCAGCTGAACTTAATTTGCAAACTCTTCAGCCTCAGATCTGCAAGACTAAAACCAGCATAATTCTGGTTCCACTTGACAATTACTTGTGTTTGTCATGTAAAAACTCAATAAAATACTTTAAAACTTTTGGTTCTTTAAGTTGCATGAACACTTCTGCAGTATTTATGTATTCATGAATATTACCGGTTGCAGGGAAACTCTACAGCGTGAGCCTCCGCCTTTCCTTCTTCTCTCACAATCACTTTGTCAAGAAACCAGCCGCAGCCGCCGCCTTTCCCGTCATGTCCGATCCTCAACCTGCGGATCCGCCCGATGGTCACCGCCTCGACTATAAACTCATCCATCTGGATCGACAAGATAACAGCAGCAAAGTGTGGGTGGATTTGATTTTTTAACAAAAAACTTATAAATAATGCAAATGAGATGCTACAGCAACAGGAAGGGGACAGACAGTTCTGGTAATAGTAAATCAAGTTTCTGTGGTTTATTTAAGACAAGGACAAACAAACATTGTCATTCAAAAGGGCATATTTTCCCTCGCTTAGTATAATAAAGCTTAATATATAATTACTAGGGATACAGCTGTACACAAAACTTTATATTTTGGTATAATTTCTAGATGCTTCAATCCAGAATAAATGCTGGGTTTATTTTTTAGTTCAGACAGAAGCATTTTTTTTTTCAATTTCTGACAACTTATTTGATTTTATTATGACCTAAAATGTAGAGAGTGGAATTTTTTTTAATTAATAAAAAAATAGCAGCTGGTATAGCTAGTGCAGAATATAGATATTGAACCAAACCACATCAAAACCTACAACTCTAATGCTTTTAAATTAAAGTTATATTAAAAAACCCGACACAATTTATCTCTAAAACTATTAAGATTCACTGTGAAAAGTCCGAGGAGACCTCACTACTGCCCCCTGTGTGCAAATTGCTAGATGTAAAGTGTAAAATGTACCCACGTTTCCTTTCTCAAACTTGTTGACATTATTCTTGCAGTTGATCAGCTGCCGCTCCCCCGTGTCCCCCTGGTCTCCGATCAAGTTGATGAAAATAGACGCATCCGTGCCGCTGCCGCCGACATCCCCCGTGCAGACTGTCAGCCGGTATTTAATCACTGCAGAACAAAACGACATCGCTGATAATCATTTGAATATCTTTATGAATAAGCAGGGTTTGATGCATCTGTTTGCGTAAAGACGTGCCGGGAAGTGGCTCAGCTATCAGGTCTCCGCAGGCTGGAAGCTCCCTCACAACTTCATTGTCGTCTTCGTTAATGTCCAGCCACCGCTCGCATGGAAACGTGTACTTCTCCTTTGTTAATGTCTTCATCAAAGTAACCTAAACAAAATAAGACTGAGCGAGGTGAAGGAGTGCTACGGAGTCAACTGAGGTATATGCATGGATTGAAATATCAACTAAACAGTGCGATAAGTAAGTCAAAAGAAGAAAGTGCTTTGTCTTTTGGGTGTCTTTTTACGATATATTGTGCTTAAGAATTTGTTAATTGTTGAGGAAATATGGACTAAAGCAGAAAATTGTGGAATCATAAACATAAAAATAGAAAAAAATGCCAATTATTTATGTCAAGAAATGTCATAAAATGAGCTGAATAATTAGATTTTGAGAAATCTCACCTTGCTCAGATGCCATCCTGCAAAAGGATTTCTTTTCTCATGCCAGATTCGAAGTTTGGTCAATTTTCCCAAATCTGGAAGCTCAACCTGTTGGACAATAATATCATCTGTCACCTGTTTAGCAGATTTCAACTCTGTAATATATTATTAAATTATCTCCTGCTGACCATAAACTTGTCAGTTTGGCCCTGTTCAAAGTTGTCAGACTTGTTGTCCAGCCTGATCTCATCCGACTTGTTCTTTTCTCCGTAAACCTGAAAAGAGATGTCTGCGTCGGTGCTGGCATTGGGCATGTCTGTAGTCCAAATCCACAAGGACCAGGGATGCTCTGAGGACCGACAAACCAGACTATTGTTATTACTTGAGTTGGAATTAAAAAGCATTAAGCAGTGTGTTGTTTCAAGTCATAAAACCAGGAGCAAATGAGATAAAGCTGCCCATAAAGAGAGGAAATCAGAGAGGAATAATGAAATAGTAAGTTTGTAGAGAAAATTTAGCTTTCAAATGATCATAATGGCCATAATTATTCTTAATAACATTATTAGAACTGTGATATAACTGTTTTTAATACACGACATAGCTCTTGCCCTTTACCTGTTCCCCTCGGAAAGAGTTAAAGACACGAGCTCAACACTTCTAGGGCAATCCTAAGTTGGGAGTTTTCCTAAATACTTTGGGACAAATTATTCTGGACTGATTTTGCTCCTATGACATTTCAGCAGAGCCCAGGAGAGGGCATTTTCTGCTTGTTAAAATATCCTCTCAGGGCAGAGACTCCTTGCTGGAGTGACTGAGTCCTGTGGACAGCTGGAAACAGGGCGACTGTGAGCGAACATGAAGACGGAAAACCCATTTTAAGAAGTAATGGGGGGGTTGCAAGCGTATTGTTGCATCCTAATTTGTAAGTTGCTTTGGGTAACAGTGTCTGCCAAATGTATAAATATGAAAATTAAAAATAGGGAAAATCAAAAATGTAATTAGTTTTTAAAGATAAAGGATCAATAGTCTAAAAACTATTTCCATTTGTTGTGTTTTTAATCATGTCAGACATTGGAGAACTTGAATTTAAATAAAAGTAAAGTGGTCAAGTGGAGGAGAAGAGGTTAATTGTTAGACTCTGCTTTAGATGCTGCTTCTCCATGTCTGCTATGAGTCAATATAAATCTGGTTCATCCCTTGAGTTAAGAAGTCATTTATAAGAGGTAAAGCCTTAAAACAAAGAGGAGAAAATACAAAAATTGAAGAAAAATAACTAATAGAAGCAGCTGAAGTCCAAAGATCAAGACCATTTAAAAATATTATTCGTGGATGTAAGTAGCAAAGAAACGAGGAAGGAATTACTCAAGACTTTTCCAAACTGCTGTACCTTGGCTGATAAGCTATAATAATTCACACTAAACTCACTTTTCTGCCTCCTGTGCCTGAGAGAGACCATCTCGTACAGCTCTCTTTCAATCAGGCCGTCCCCCTCCTTCTCATCCAGCCATTTGCCGCACGGGAAGGTCTGCTCTATCCCCGTGAAAGGACAGTACACAACAACCTGTGGACGGACCCGATTCAGCCAATCCACAGTGCAGACTGCAGTATTTTTAACACGAGTATTTGATTTACCTTCTCGCAGTACCACCCGGCGCTAACCCCGTCATTGTCATGTCCAATCGTAACTCTGCTGAGAGGACTGAGGAGCGCGGCAATCTCAACGTTAAATATGTCTGTCAGTCCACGCTCAAACTTCCCTCCTTCCAGAAATACCTGCAGAACAGGGTGGCAGAGACGACTTTCCAATCAAATCTGGAGTCAGAGGCTGAAATTTATAAAAAGAAACTGAATTGGAAACGATATCCTGTAATGTGCAGCATGTAGGGTCTATTCCAGAGCAATACCATTTTAAATCAGCACCTTTATTGAATGTTATTCTGCCTGAAATCCAATGTTGTTCATACTCACCTTTATTATCTTTATTATGTCCAAAAGTATTCACACCCTCCTGAACTTTTACACATTTTGTTTCCACAAACATATTTTAAAACACATATTTTACTGGGATTTTGTGTAACAGACAAACACAAGGTCACAGCTGGAGAGACAGCTTTTAGTCAGGCAATTGATAAATCTGGCTTCTTTAGAAAAGTGACAAGCAGAAAGCTACTGCTAAAAGGAGGAGATAAAAGGTGCACTCTGCAGTTTTACACAAAAAAATTGACAAAATGTGCTCTGGTTAGATGAGACTGCTTCACATGCAAAACAATCATTGTGGTGGAAAACTATCACTGCATACGGTGGTGGCAGGATCATGCTGGAGTTTTTTGCTGGTAAGGGTTTAAAGATGAATACAGAAAATTACTTGAAGAAAAACTGCAAAAGATATGGTACTGGAGCGAGATTCACCTTCCAACATCATAATTGGCCAGAGCTACATTAGAATGGCCTACTCAAAGCCTAGACATGAATCCTATTGAAAGCATGAGAAAGAGTTCATAATTAGATGCTTTCCATGCAATCTCACAGAGCTAGAGCTATGCTGCAAAGAATTATAGGAACCGTAACAGACCTGCAGTTTTAGTGAATACACACCTCAATTTACAGATTTGCTGAAGATGAAAAGCATGTATCATTTTCATCTCATTTCACAATTATTCAGCACATCATGTCAATCTATTGCATAAAATCACAATTCAGTACAAAGCTTGTAGCTGCTTTCAGACAAAATGTTCAAGAAGAATTAATTATTTTGCAGAGCGCTGCGAAGTGTCGGATTTCGTTGAACACAACTCTGCTTTGTTTGGATAAAAAGTAAACACTTCTGTTCACGAGTTCTTCTCCGGTTCTGTTTCTCGTTACCTTTCCACTGTTCTTCAGGCCTTTCGTACCGTGCATCACTATGCGAATTTTAGAGTTGGTTCCTGCGCCTTGGATGTTTCCCGTCACAATCTGAACGTTGTAGACGATACCTGCGGGATTGGGTTACCTGTTAGTTTATCACAGCTAGAGTCAGAGAGTCTCTCAGGTTCACTGCTCCCAGGTCCCAACAGGATGAGCGGGAACACGATTACCAAGATGTAAACATCGCCAGCCTGAGCTAATTAATAATAATTACAAGGTTTTCTGGCAAAGGAAACATTTTTAGAGTGGTTTAGAAAACCTTGCACCATCCTGTCAATGTTAGAAAAAGTAGATTTGTTTGTTTTTTATCTATGCTGCGTAGCTCACTGAGTGTTTTTCTCCTCACCTGTCGGCTGGTCTGCTCCCACCAAAATGTCCCTCTGAATCTTCCCGTCATCTTCATCCAGGGCAAACCAGCGATTGATGGGGAATTCATACACTACTTTGTTTCCCATGTCATCCAAAATCACCTGCAGAAAAACCAAAAAGCATTTCAAATTATTCACCACAACTGGCCTTAAAATGAATTAACCTTTTACTGCACATTAAAAAAAATGTGGAGAGATCCAACTCTTTGGATTCAATGAGGAGCAAAGAAAAAAAGAAAACTCCCTTTTTGAAACAATAAGTTAAAGCAGTTCTTCAAAGTACACTTTACTTTAAGTTGACCAAAGTGACAAAGAACTTTTATAAATAATCTACAACTTCAATGTTTCCCAAAGGGAATGAACAGGTACTCCTCAAAGTGGGAAAGATAAGAAAACCTTTGTGCATCGGCACATTTTCACCAGAGATAGCAACAGTGTGGAGTTTAACAAAACCAAAACACACCAGGGCACAGCCTGAGATCTAAAGTTACTACCTGCCACTCTAAATATTTACATGTATCCATATTATATAGTCTATATTTAAATAAACAATTGCTAATATATTAGTTGGAGTCCGAGCGAGAGCTCTTGCCTGTGATTGGCTGATCAGCTCCTTTTGACAAATACTTTCATAAGGCCAAGAGGAACTGGCTTCATGAAATTCATCAGGAATCTTTGGTTGACTATGTCTGAAGAGAGGCCTGATTAACCTCAGCATTCTGATTTCTTTCTGATTAGGATTTTCCAATCTGGTTTATTTATGTGAATTAACTTAATTTAATGTATCTTAATCTACATAATTTAAAGTCCTTGTTCTTCGTCTTTTAACTTTGGATGATGGGAATTTTATGAACTTTCTTTTTTTTTTATTTAACTCTAAACTGAAATGTTTTCACCTGCTCAGATCATGATGATATATTTTTTAACTAATACTCCATCACAAACTCCTCTTGGTATGCAAATTTGCATTAACATCTACACTTTAGAGTCAGTTGTCTCTGCAGTAACAAACAAATTTACTGACTCATCTGTCTGTGTGTTGTAAGGCTATCCCTTAATGAGGCAAGGTTTCCCTTTACACAGAGGCTAGGATGACGACATGCGTGTCATGTACGTGTCCGTGTACGCGCCAGTTTGAGCGAACTCATCTCTCACAGGCGCACACCGTACTGTACGCCTCCGAAGAGCTGAGATGGGAAACACAGATAAGGAAGGCTGAAATGGAAATGAGGAGATCCAGTGTCTTAAGTACTACTGAGGAGGGCCTCAATGTTCTTCTACAACAACTTAAACATGTCCGTCTTTACTTTCAATAACTGAGATGGACAGAAAGAGAAATTTCTTAGCCTTACATATTTCTGAAATAAAGACTAGATTCAGTTTCCAGGCTGGTAAAGATCATTCATGTCTTTGCTCATGTTTGTTTTAAACTGCTGCCTGAGCTGCAGTTCAGTGCAAATATATGCAGCTCTGGAAAAAATGAAGAGCCCACTTCACTGAACCCCATGGAAAACCCCCTGGTTGCTCCAACAAATATTGATTTCTGAACTCTTCCTGAGTTAAAACATTAGTATTGTTGTTTCTAAATGAATATGAACTTGTTTTCTTTGCATTATTTGAGGTCTGAAAGCACTGCATCTTTTTCATTATTTTGACCATTTCTCATTTTCTGCTAACTAAATTTTGTTTGTAATTTTGGAGACATGTTGTCAGTAGTTCATAAAATAAAAGAACAATGTTCATTTTACTCAAACATAAACCTATAGCAAGTAAGATCAGAGAAACAGATCATTTTAAGTGGTCTCTTAAAGTTTTCCGGAGCTGTGTAACTCCTTTATGAACAAGTGGAGGATTATGGGATTTTTTACTTTATTTTTATTGTCTTCTATGAATGTGCAACTGCAAATGTTACTTATAATGTCTCTGCTATTGAAAGAAATAAAAAATCAACCCCAGACTTAATGTACTAATGTTTATTCCTAGCAAGTCAAAACTTTGATCTGGCAAAGATTTTGCACATAAGATGAGCTTATTCTGCACTAACCAATAACTGGGCATTTTAATCCATCCAAACACGACACAGACATTTATCAAATTTGTAAAACAGTTATCTGTGTGTCATTGATTAAAAAAACGGTCAGAAATTAAACAGTTTAAATCCACCAAAATTATTACATTTTAGATGTGCCAGAATTTGTTCTGAAATTCTGACTTCTGGGTCGTTTTGTGTTTCCAACTTGGGAAATTTTGAATTCATAAAAAAGGCTGAAAAACATGAGATTTGAGATTTTTCTGCAAGTATATTTCATGTTTAGTTATACAGGCAGACATCTAACAAGTCTTGTTACTATGAAAAAGTTGCAGTGTGTGCCACCGGTTATCTGCAGCTCTCATGGACTTTGAGGCTGGAGATTTTGAAAACTACTTGACTTTTTAAGTTTGATTGATTGATTTTTTTAGTTTCCAACTGGGAACTTAGAAATTCCCACTTTTAAATAACTTTGTACTCCAGAAGTTTGAGAAACCGACTTCAGTGTGTGTTTCAGGTGATTTTTCTGACTGGAAATTTGGATCTCCAACTTTTAAGATGAACCTATTTACACTATTCTCACCTTCTCTACAAACCATCCTGCTGAGGAACCTTTGTTGTTATGGCCGATGGTGATCTTCCTAATTTTACCCAAGTTTGGCGCCTCAATGGTAAACTTGTCCTCTGAGTCCTTTTCAAAGTTATTTTTGTCACTGTCAAGGCACCTCTCCCCTGAAAAGAAAAGAAAAGAGAGATAGTACATTTTATCAGCTGAATTCATGAGTGGCTGCATCAAAACTAGAGTTGCTTCAAACTTCTGTTACTTTAGTTCTGGTTTGTTCTTTTTGACACTTTTATGGTTGAAAAATTGCATGTTTGTACAATTATTCTCTAGATGCTATGCAGCTGGAAGGATTTTTGCACTTACCTTTTTTTTTTTTTAGCTTTTGGACAGTTGATATATGTAACCATGGCAACAAGGTACTGTTTTTACAATTAGGAGCAGCTGACTGGCATCTCTGAAGCTCAAATAATACCTGAATTACATTTCAATAGCTGAAAATTAAGACGGCTTTCTAACTGGACAGACTGGACAGACGTTTAGGAGGTGCAGCAAAAGCAAATGATGTGGATTAGAAGTGCTTGCAACGACTGATGGTGTCATTCAGGACATGTTACTGTGGATTGACACTAACAGGAGACTGTGATACAACAACAGTCTTCAGTCAGAGGTGTTTTTATATTCACTGTAAGACTGAATGCTACCGTAGATCCTTCCTGCCAACAGCATCACCATCCACAATTACTCGCTGAAGATAAATGGATGAGTTATGGCAATGTTTAATTTATATTTTTGGATGAATAAAACACTATTGAATTTTAAATTGATACCTAAATTGGGAGAAAAGCAACTTGTTTGATTGAACGCTGAGTACCTGTGTCCCCAAATTCGCCAAAAATATTGATGAAGACATCCGCATCGGTTCCACTTCCTTTCATATCCGCAGTAAAAACGCTAACGATGTATTTATTATCTGGAAAACCAAAGCCAAATCAAAGAAAACATTTAAAAAATAATCCTTAAACCTATTTTCCAGTTTGTTTGTTTTTTCGTGACAAATAAGTTCTTACATTTGGGCATGTCCATTTGGTCCATGCTGGCCAGCAGGTCTCTGGCATAAAGGCCATCTCCCTCCTCTTTGCTGAGCCAGTTGTTGCAAGCAAAGTAGAACCTAAGATGAGGGCGAATGACATCCGTGATGACCACACGGTCCAGGAACCAGCTGGCGCTCATGCCCGTGTTGTCATGCTCAATCCTGGACAATCAGGAAAAGAACGTCAATTAAAGAAAGCAACTCATAAATCTATCTCTGTCTGAAGTCGAATCTAATAAGAATTTCTATAAAGAGAGAGGATCAGAGGTTCCTGTCCTACCTAATTTTTTTTATGTGTCCAACGTTGTGAGTTCGAATCCTGAACACATCGGTTTTGGATCTTTCAAAAGCGGTTCGACTCCTGTAATAAAAAAAATAAATACACATTTTAACCGTGTTACCATTTGGGTGATCTCGTCTTTGTAATTTCTATAATTAAAAAAAACAAAAAACTCTTAAAAAAACAGAAAAGGCTTTATATGGAGACATGAAGGGAAGATTTCACATTAATTTCCAGTAAAGTAAAGTAAAGTCAACAAGCCTTGCAAAGATTTGAGAAAATTCATCCAGCGGAAGAAAGGTCATGCGAACAAATTAACACCAATCACTGCACTCAGTCTGCTCTGCAAAACATTCATCAAGTACATACTTCTTCTCTGTGCTGTGGAAGTGGAGGAAAAACATGAGGTTTTAAACTTTTGATTTTATCGTCATTAAACACATAGACGGGTTTTTGAAAATGAATATTTTTTCTTACTTGCTGGCCAGGTGGATTTTGGGTGTGATGCCGTACTCTCCGAACAGAGTGACGAAGACGTTGGCGTCAGTACCCGCTCCTCTCTCATCCCCCGTAATCGTCACCACCTCATACACTACAGGGTTTATAGAAAAACAATTATGTAGTTACATGCACAGAAGAACCTTTTACTGTCTTTATCTTCAGCTATGAAGTCAAGTTGCATTAATATTTACAGGACCCTCGTGTTCAACCTTGTGATTTTAACTTAGGAGGAATTATAAAGGGTAATCAACCACCTCTGGCACAGAAAAGAGTTCAGTAGCTCCAAATATTTAGATTTTTCTTTCAGTCAGCCAGACATTTTCAAAAAGCTGTTATCTTTACATATGACACACAATCTAGCCAAAAAAAAATGATAGGGTTGTTGCGACTGAATGGGAGCCCCTCCTTGTTATTTCTTCTTCGGTGGTATTATTTTGTGAAATTGTTTGCAAATCTAAGGCTCTCCCCTTCTTAAATCTTGTCGTGTAGGTGAGGTGGTTTCATCAGAATACATCCAGTTTATTTATAGATTTATCAAGTGGTTTTTGGTTACCATCATTATTGTAATATGATGTGGTTGTTTTCGTTATTATTATTCTCGTCAGAAGAAACAGAAACAGAAATAATCCATCTCTAAAGACACTCTGTGTTACGACCAGAACTTCATATTTTACCCGGATAACACATAAAAAAATGCCACCTACCGAAAGCTGGTAATCTTCAGAAAAAAGAAAAAGAAAAGAAGTGACCAGCTGCTGCTTGCCACACATATAATTTTTCCAATCAAATTAAGTGTCTACATTTTACTTAAGATCATGCTGCTGCTCTGATACACATAAACTCTGTAAAGATGTTGATTTGCATGAAATGAAAGAAAATGCTCTGTTTTCTGAATTCCCTCCTGCCTTTTTAAAACAGGTGTTGAAATAATTCAGTTTTTTGTTGTTAGTGAGAAAATGTTGGTGCTCATCAGGTTTGGTTTGGTTTTAAAGGGCCAGCAGTGATGGACGTGAAACTGCCACTTTGTAATACTTAGTGACAAGTGTCATGTAGACAGGGTTTGATGATAACATGCTATCAACTCGGCTGCATCTATCAGTCTAAGGTTACGGTGAACATTAAACTAATCTCACACGCAACTGAAGGCACTCAGACGTCTGTATTGATATCCAAGGATACTCCATTTTTCTGACGGTCAAATTATCCTTGATACTTTTCACCAAAAGTAAATACCTTACTCTGACAATTTATTGACTGTATATATATCTCGTTCAGGTTGTAATAAGAAGTTTGTATCACCTTTTTTTTTGTGGTATTCGTCCTCGTAGTTCTCCTGTAGCTCCGGCTCGTAGTTGCGCAGCTCGTTTTCGTAGATTTCAACATAGTTTTCAATCTTTTTCTTCTTCCCTTTTGTCTTCTTTGTGTCTTCATCGCTGTCATCTCTCCCTGAGCCTTTTTTCTTCTTGTCTTTCTTTTTCTTTTTCCCATCGTCCTCATCCTGATCGCCACCTTTTTTGTTTTTGCTCTTTGATCCCATTTTCACTTTGACAGAGAACTTCTTTGGTCGTCTCGATTACATCAGGGAGTTTTTCTCCTTTCCTTCCACCCAGGGTCTCATTATCGTTTTCTTTGTAGTCCTACTCATCCCCGCTCTCCTCTGTAGTTTATGCCTCTCCCGTCTCTTTTCCTCTCTTCTCTGTGCTCCTCACGTCATGCCTTGTGTAACCGTCTTCATCGCCTTCCTCAAACTTCTTCAATCTTCCAGTGTTCTTTGATTCACTTGCCTGCTTACTTTTCTTCCTTGGCTCGGGTTCCTGATCCTCCGAGTCGTCGTCATCTGCATCTTCGGTTTCCCCCTCTGCTCTTTGACACGTTCTTTTTTTTTCTTCTTTTTAGTGAGCATCTTTAATTTATTCTCTACCTTGTAACTGATTCCAGGGTGTTCCGGTGAAACTTGATTAAGTTGACCTGTGGCTGCAGGGGAGTGATGAGCTGGCAGCCTGAGCCAGACACAGAGCTTAGCATCTGCTCTTGAGGATGGGAGTGGGAACCTCATTAACCATGATGAATGACACATAGTCACCTGATCAGAGGAGGGAACCCTTAAGGGTAAAGGTAGGTCAGGCAGCAACTCTGTTTGATGTACTGCAAGAAAATTAAGAAAAAACATGAAGCTAATCACCAAACAAGGAATGATTCAGGCGTCGCTAGCCTTTTGAGGGCTCTAAGGACAATTTTTTTCTGGTGCTACTGGGAATGAACAATAACTGGGCAACTGTGACTCAGTAGTAAAGTAGTTATCTTGCATTTGGAAGACTGTAAGTTAAGCAAGGCGCTTAACCCCAAGTTGTTTTGCGTATTATTAAATAATTGACATGGTGTCACCTGTTAATCATTCTAGAGGGTTTATCAGCAACTGGTCGCACATTTGTCCGAAGTACACACCCCTTATCTGGAGGAACTGAACCTCCATCAACATTTCCAGGGTTTGTCATTGCTAATGCGCTGCAGTCACAGAAATTTCACGGAAAATAATAGGAAATCATGGTCCAACTTTGTCAGTGGGGAATGTTTAATCCCGACAGCTGTTACCCAGAGCATGTAAATGGTGGAATACAATTTAATTACATTTCCAAAACCCAAATGGAGTCTGGAATATTGCAAGAAATTGACCAAGACAAGGTCTGCAGCCAGCCTCATGTCCAGTTAAATAAAACTATGATCAATGGCATGAAGGTCACTGGTAGTAAACGTCCCATTTTTATCATAACACTTATTGATAGTCAAATCAAAGGTAGTTATGCTTGATTTTATGTGTGTATATTCCAATGGTAGCTCATGAAAACAAGTGCTGCAGTAACTGAAGTATTTACATGTAAGCACATTAGCATCTAATGCTAATGTGTACTTTTAAGCATTTTCCTTAAAGCAGATTTTCACAAACCGGTATTATTTAAGTCCTTTCTCACCTGTTTCGTACGTGCAAAACCTTTGCGTCTGACACAGCGTTCACTCTCACCTCCAATGAGAATTTGTGTCCCTCATCCTTACTCTGGCTGCCAAAGTCTTGGGCTTTAACATTAATTTCTCTCTTGTTTCCAGCAAATAACCTTACAGACTTGATGTACGACTCGTTGGAAAATTTTCTTGTCTATTGTCTATGTCTCGGAGTTGACTGATAAAGCAAAAAGTGACTCAAAAAATGTCTCGGGTCAGGCATTGAGCTCCACTACCTGTTGGTTTGGTGCAGGTTTGCTCTACTGAAGTGGGCGGAAGTAGTTTAACGTGTCTTTAGCATTCACAAAACACAAAATCTTATCAAGTATTGTTGGTCTAGTTTCTAGTTCAAATATCTTAGTACGCTTGAAATAAGACAAAATAAATGTATCAGTAACTTTTTTTGCAAGAAATAGTAGCTTGTTTTAAGTCAATAATGTCGTAATATTGATGAAAAAGTACTCTTTGTAAGTGAAATAATCTTCATTCAAAATTCAAATCCCTAAATCTAATATAGAATATAAATCAGTATTGAATAAATTATTACACATAACGAAAAGATTGGTTTAATTCAAGCCAATTAAACATCTTTAAATCATTAAAATAAAACGTAGCTTTGTAAATAAGTGGAAAAAATACATTTTGCGCTTATTTTGTACGCCGCTTCACTATAACCAGCAGAGGGAGACATTGTCACGCTTACAACCATTTACCAGAGGACGAACACAGGTTGCATCACTGAGATATTGAGATTTATCAAGAGATACAGGTGGATTTGCTGATGAGTAGAAGTGTTCAAACAAAGGAGAAAAAAAAGAAAAAGAATCAAACAGTAAAACTGCAAACAGTGTTTACTTTATGGAGCTTTTTAGCCACAGTGTTTTTTTCTTAAATTATAGCTGTTGTCTACTGCAGCAAATACTTGGCAATAAATGAAGCCCTTATCCTGTCTTCACTTTCTCTCTGGTAAAGTGTTTCTGTCTCAGGTTTTTGGCAAAGTTTCTTTTGGCTGCACAGTAAAAGTTTTGACTGGCACGATGAGCTCCTGATTCCTTTTCCTTTGCCTTGTCTCCCACCTTCCTCTCCCTTTGTGACTTTCTGTCTCCTGTGTTTGAAACTCTCAGTCTCCAAATTTTATGCCTGATGTTTTCATCCCTGAATGGAAACAATAAATGTTTTATGCTCACAGTTGCTTATGCAATTCATAAGCGCAGAATGACATAAGACTCCGGAAGGTGTTTCTAAAACTTCACCATGTTTCTGTTTGAGCCCTTTAATTTTACACCTAATATTTTACTTAGTGGATTATATGACTCACTTAATGTCAATGTGTAAAGGAAATATAATTTTTGCAGAAGTAATTTATAAAATGTGGCACCAAATTTAGAATTAGCTACTACAAAATAAAACTCCCTGGTATTAAAATACATTAAGCTGTTGTGGTTATAAAACCATAAAAAAAGAGAATAGAAAAGCACAAGTGCACATTGCTGTGTGACCTTTAGTGGCGGTAGGTCAGGATGTGTCTGTAAGATGGATATCAGCAGGAGAAAAAAACTTTCAATCTTTTTCCTGACAATCTAAACATTCTGGCTGCTGTAAATCGATTCTGATTTTGAGATGTTTCAGATTTGCCAACAGTAAAGAAAGCAGTTTATGCAACACAGCAGCAGATAGGGTGTCCTGATCATCCAGGGAGTTTAGCATTTATCGCCTATTTCTTTGAACGTAGATTCAAAGGGTTTGGTCTTCAAAGCTCCTTATCACTCTTGATTACCGAAGCAAACTACAGCTCCTGGTCCTGCCCAGATTGGATTTGTTTTTTCATCTTTGCTTCAAAAATGTTTGTGGTTATAAATTTCTGTTCTGTGACATAAAACAGTTGCATTGAAAGGGCTGGACTAAATTCAATCACATCTTCTCACTAAACATTTTCATTATTGTACAGTTTGCTTTGTTTGACCATAAACTCTACCAACTGTGTAGCAAGTTTGCTACTTTCTTAGCATTCTACTAAAACCTGATATTTAGATACACAACTTTTAGGAGGGATGTTTTAGTAGCTTGATTCACAGTCAAAAGCATCAAACACTAAAATTTCTATAACTTTAAGCAAGTTTGGAAATCCGAGATGTTATGACATGAATTGTGATTAACTCTAATTCAAGTTCAATTTCAAGTTTATTTTCTAAAATGGGATAATACGTATTAATGTACATTTATTTAAAGACATACAGTTACCACCAGGTACTTAATTTCTATCACTAGTCCCTTTGACAGGTTGATGTTAAAGCATAAAAATAAATACAGTGTTGAAAAACACAAACTAACACTACAGACAAAGAACTATTCATTGTACTCAATGTTGACATTTTTGACTTTCCATGTTTGGCTTTCATCTTTGAGTCCAATATTTAGATATCTGAAGATGGCAGGTTCATCTGTTCAAAAACCATCATAAAATTCAGAAAGGAGACTCTGTGCCACATATATTTTGGTGTGAAATTTCCAAAGAATCTCCAGAACAAAAGCAAAAGATCTTGTAAAGATGGTTGAAGTCATTGTGGACAGCCTGAGGACACCACGAAGGAGTAAACTTTCTGATCAGGTTACGTCCCTTTGCAGGTTTTCCTGAAATGTTACATGGCAGACATGAAGTTCACTGGAGGGACTTCTGGCCCAGGAACAGCTGGAGTGAGCTACAAGTTGTTGTTGAGGAGCGTGTTGTCTGGATTTCCCCCCGGAACATTTGACCCTCGGCGACCTGTTCCCTTTCAGAGTGGCTGAAGACAATAGATGGATGTCAATACACTTAGGTTTGTATGTTTTTTAGAACAATTGCCAAATTGTGTGGCTTTCCGTCCGGTTAAAAGGCAATTCAGGTCTGCAATTGGATCGATTGCAGGAATTACGCAGAGACAGAAAGAGAACCAAGCATGCTGGCAATTTCACCAAGAAAATTACCAGTTTTAATTAAATGAACATGCCTGGAGGTGACGACTGGACCCAAAAATACGTGGGAGCAAGAAGACGACGCACAACCAGAGTTTGAAAAGACAACCACGTCACCTCTGTGCAGCTGGAACCTCTAATAGGTTTAGTTCAGAAAATAGTGTTCAGCCTAAAGTTCTGGCAATGATTTGACAAAACTCAAAAATCAATAAGCAACTTATGAAAACAGTGAATACGAATGTAGAATTTGACACAATTAGAAAAGGTTTTGTTATTACGAAGCAAAATTAAAGCAATCTGGGTAATGAGACGTGTTGTGGTTCACAAGAACTGAGTCAAAATCATCCTTAGCAAAGCTAACTGTTAATGAGGTAATTCAGAAAAAAGTCTCAACTCAAGCCATTATGTTTCAGTAAAAATGCCCAACAAAAGGGAGATTTACATGGGAAAGTTAGAATTAGCAACTTGAGCCATTATGCAGCTCCAAATTAGTTTCAGGCTGCTTAAATTATCAAAGTGAGTCTTTTCTTTTGCAATCTGATTAAACAGTTTTGATAAAATCTCAGCAAATTAACAATCAAGATGTCTTTGATTCATGTTTTTCAGAGGAACAGGAAAAAACGATCTTTAAAACTCTGATAACTGATCAGGTCCTGGAAATGAACCGACTGGCCCTGATTTTCTTTCTGATATAAACATGAAGAAGCAGCAGAAACTCCCGTGGGAGACAGAAATGTCTCATGTATGATTCTGACTTCGGATGCTTTCATAGCCTTCAGATTATGAGCTTAATTGCTTTCCCAAAGTACAAATGTTTATTGTTTAAGCTCCTGCAGAAGGAACTTTGTGAAAGCAGGGCCGCGGCTCCGCGACATTGAAGACACTCGGCAAAGACTCTCAAAACAAACACACTGGAGGCTCTGAAGACTGAAGCAGGAAGCAAGCTGGAAATAGATTGTCACAAATTGTCACAGCAGGATTGAAGAGGAGCTCAGGAACTGTCAACCTTCACAACCAGGAGCCTCAGGATCAAAAACCTGAGCTCAGATTATGTTTCACTCTGGGATCAGATGTTCAGCAAAACATAAGCACTGATTTATTTCACCAGGATGACAGAGTTTGTTCCCTCTCAAAGCAGACTGTACCAGGGGTGATTATGTAACACCCAAACAGTTCAACAGTACTTCGACCCAGCTGGAGAGCCTTCCACCAGCCTGAGTTGATGAAATGTCATCATGTGTTTTCACTGCTTTTTGATGGTCCATTTAGGATGGCATGAGATCATTTTCAATCTTTGAGTAAATTCAGTTCTGTAAATGACAAAAATAAATCAAGAAAAGCATATAAGTGGCATAAACATCATGTTGATTCTGTTATTTTTCTGGATCACTACTGCACTTTCAACAGAAAGAAGACATTACAAATACACAGTACTCTTAGTCAAAGTATTCTCCTCCAAATAGATTTCTTGTTTCTAACTGTAGTCACCGTTAAATGCTGCAGTTCATCAAACAAATATTATTATGGTAATTATGACAGCTGTAGTAAATACAAACTGCGTCTTGTGCTTTTGAGTCAAGCTAAATAATGAAGGTTTTGGAGTGGCCTAGTCAAAGTCAACACCTAAAACTGATGGAGATGCTGTGGCATCATGCTAAAGAATCCTCTCATATTCGTCAGTATTCCTCCACGATGTAGTGAAAAACTCTTCATGGTTGCTGATGCCTCAAAATGTGACCCAGTTTATTACGTTTAGAGGGAAATCACTTTACTAAGATATAAAAAGGAAAGAAAGAAATCTGGCTATTTGTCATCAACTACACTTCAGGGGTGAGTGGTTCTGTAAGGTTCTGCAGTATTTTGCTCTAGTTTGTGGTGGAGTCAACGCGGGAGTATTTCGCATGCCACGCTGCTACAACAATGGCTACGATTGTGGATTTGGTGGCTTATGAGATAAAGGAATAATTGTGGGGGAAGACATCTTGCTCAAGCAGAGTAAAGTGAGTAGCGGATAAGAAGGATGCAAGAGAACGGTCAGGATGATTTCAGCGTCAAACAGACGCAGTAAAATGAGCAGCAACATGCAGTTTGGCAAAACGTTGGACCTGGAATTTCTTTTGAGAACATGGAAAACTTTTATTTTGTGTGCAACCAACAAAACAAGAGATTTGGAAAGTAATAGTCCTTATTAGTGGAGCCAGAAGATGCAGCAGGTTGCCTTGCACAGGTAGGCTCATTATCCTGAAGCTGTGATCCTGTCATGAGATCATGAACTAAAAAGGATGTCCACTCCAGATGGTTACATGAATCAGCCGAGTCAGTACAGCTGAGGTAGATTCATGAGGAAGCTAAATATTTAATTTCATAAGCTACCAGGAAAACAGGATAAAAGAAACAAAAACATCAAGAACCATCCCAACACACAGCATGAAACAGGAGCTGGTGCTGGATGCAGATACACAGGGATGGGTCCAAACCGCTGACCTGATTACGACACTGGTGGTGAGTGGAGAGGTTGTAACCGGGGCAACTGAGGACACGTAAACAATCATAGTTAGAAAACTGGATGAAACAAAAGAGGAAATTATATCAAATACAGAAACCAAGACAACAGTCTCCTCATCACAACAAATTTGAACATTTATCTGCATAAGTGGTGCATAAATGCTTATATAGAAATCCATAGAAAAGCTGAATCCAATCAGTAATTTGTGAGTTTTTGTGTTTGTCAGTGAAGGAAATATGTTTATGATTAGCAGGAAACGCCAGGCTGACCTTGGCAGTTGTTGTTGTTTTCTCTCTCTCTCTCGTCTTTTTGTTGTCCTCCCAACACCCTAAACAGTTGCAGCAGTTAGCATTTGAGTTTCCCTCTGCATGTTTTTTTTTTATGCTTCTTTTTTTAAAGCAAAGTTGATGGTTTTTAAAGACTGACAAAGAACACGGAGTAATTATGGAAATGAATTAAAGGAGGATAAAATGATTGTTTTTGGCAATAACAAAATGGAATTAAAGACTGACATCTTCTCTCTGATGTCAGATTCTTCCTGTTCTTGCTGCAGCACATAACTTTAAAAATCTAATTAGTTTGAGAGGAAGGATACACATTTGGACAAATATTCATTTTGTTTTGTCTGTTTTACAATAAGCTTCTTAGTTACACCGCTGCAGTCAAAGCAAACACGAACAGACTGACAACAACTTATTTTCCCACATCTGCGTTTGTTCACTTCATTACGTCTTTGGTGGCCTTCAGGCCTGCAGAGAAGTGCACTCAGAAGCGATATCTGAGACCGTTTCTGCACGTAAGCACACTTGTTCCATGTTTCTGGTTGCTGCTAAAGTACTTACACCCATCATGGCGACACCAGCAGTTAGTGGTACTGCTCTCTACTGGAAGGAAGGAGAGTGTTGAGCAAAGGGAAAAAAAAAAAAAAAATTACACAAGATGAAAATTGAGATTCACAGCAATGCAGCGCTATAAAATACCGCTATTTATTCAAACTGCCAGTATAAAATGGAGGAGGTCGACTGACCTGGAGCATTTTCAAGGAAAACTTTACGGACATTTGACATTTTTCCACCCATCCAGTAACTCCACCTGCTTACCCTTGCTGGTATGATCTGGGTCCTTTTTCCAGTGGTCATTTATGGAGTGTTGTTTCTTAATCTGTTTTTCTAATCAAAGGCTTGGTTTTCATTGTTTCATGACTTTTATAATGTTTGACTTGCAGCCACTGATGCCCATTTTGATAGATGTTTGTGGTACATTTGTATATTAATGTAGTTTTTCAAGTACAACCCTAAAAACCCTAAAGCACCTTCAAATCTCACTGCAGAAACACAATATATACTTTTAACGTGAGTACATGCGCAGTTGGAAAGTTAGGAAATTACTGACACCCCTAACGGATGTCATATAAGATTGGAGGTCTGTCAAATGCAATGAGAGATTTCATTTTCACTACATTTTCTGTTTGTTTTAGAAGAGATGTTTAATTATTTGTTTTTAAAGCTCTTGATGACCTTGATTTCCCTCTTTTATTTGGGCTTTTTTATTAAGTTTGTCGATTTGCATCATGTCCTTGAAGTAACCAAACCTTTTCTGGCCGCATGACGACTCTGGTTTGCAGCCATTACCATTATATCTTTCAGCTAACGCCTTTTTAAATCAAAGCTCAAAACTATTTTATTGAGCCAGGCTCTTAATACTTAAAAATATGGTTTCACTTCTGATTTTATCTACTTTGTTTATTATATTTAGTTTTATCTACATGATTTTTATGTTTTCTTTTATAATGAATTTACTATCATATTTGTCACCAATATTGTGGACGTATAAAGAGTTAAATAAATAAGTGTTTGACTGAAAGGAATGTAAAACTACAAACTTTAAGGGTACCAATTGTTGGTGCATTTGCTTCAACTCACTCATAGCAAACAAACCCACAAGCAGAGCATTTACTATGACTAATAGCAGCCACGTCCACGATTTGATTTTTCCCCTTTTGATCTCAATAATTTCATAAAAATATTTAAAGTCATACAAAGAGAAGATTTATGTTCTAGTTGGTTCTTCTGTGCAGATTAAACGACTCCTTCAGTAAATCATGTATCCGCAAAAGACCTTCTGTACGTTTCCAAACCAGACAGGCATTTTTATACAGCGTGCATAAAACAACTGTAATGACTCACAATTGCATTTTCTGCACAGTCCAAATAGTTCAAAGAAATTAAAACAAACATAAGTTTGGCATGTGAAAACCACTGACAGAAAACCATCTGCTCCTTGAAATACCACATCCTCCACTACGCCAAATAATTCTGAGTGTTTATAAAAATTGTCAGCGAGTCTGAGGAGTGTCTGGGCTTATTTTCATAGAAATTTTCAGATTTTGAAACACAGAAGCAAAGTGAATAACTGTTAAATTAAGAAAACGCAAAAAATATCGCTCTTTACTTGGAAGCAGGGAAAAATTGGCAAAAACTTTCTTCAATCATCAGCAACATCTTGTTAATTCATGGTGGTTTTAGACCAAATTTACCAGGGAGACCTGAGTAAAACCAGCACAAACAAATTAAATAAAACAAACCAAACCTATTTTTCATCATTTAACACATTAAGTGAACCACAGAGACACAGAATCTCTTCCAGTTTTGGTGCAGCAGGTTGCAAACCTTAATCTATCAAATAAAAACTGAAACTGAAAGCGCGATGCCATATTTTTTTATTTATTGTTAAAGTAAAACTGTGAATGTAAGAAATGAAATTCGCCCAACGTACAAATTAGTTAGCTTTCCGTGCCAGTATGTGATCAGAAACTTATTTAGTGTTATTGCTTCAGTACAGGGAACTGCACATGTACATCTATAAAGCAGCTGATACAATCAGTTAACAACCAAGGATTAACATGACTGTTGTATATTAAAAAGGACATCATGGTTCTAATACTGAAGGTTTGGCATCTGGGCTGCGGCTTGGAGAATATTTCAGCTTTTTTCAGGGTTCTTAACACATAAACTGTGTTTTCAGTCAAATTTATTTTTCATATAAGCCAGTGATGCTTGATGCCGACGAAAGTGGACATCATGCTTCACTGGTGAAATTTTATGTGGATTCTTTTTGCATTTTCATGTTTCCTTTGAAAATACTTCACCAACAACAAGTGATTTAGCAGTATACAGAGCTATAAAGTTTCTGAAACGAAGAAGAAATTGTTTGCAAAGTTGTTGAATTTTATGTCATAGATATTTGCATTGTGTTTATTCTTTAAAGGATTAAGAGTATTCATGACAGAATGATCTAGAAATGTCTTAGTTATTCTAAAATAAAGTCAAATAAGTACTAGATAAGTGTCACTACTTCAGCTGCTTCTCTATCCATAAACACCCCTACAAATGTGGCACTTTAAGGAGACATCAGCTTTCCAACAGAGTAAAATTTACTGCAATTTCAAAATTTATATAAATTTTACAAGGAAAACAATCAACTTACATTTTGCCTTTAGTTTAAGATCTGAGATTAACTCCGGATAAACATTTTAAACTCTCATCTGAGAGTTTAGTCTATAAGGATCATTTGTGTCCTGACCGTGTCGAATCGCTGATAAATATACAGCGTGTAGAGAGAGTTGTTTTAAAGTTTCTAAAGCTCAGTTTTGCACATCAGCAAGTTCCCATGACACAGGATCCTAACTGGTATCTTTGAACTGCACTGTTATGTCAGCCAAGCGAATAGGAAAAATTTAGCCACATGAGGTGAAATGTTAAACAGAGTTTAAAACAAACACGGTACATCCTTCAAAATATTTCATCAGCTCTCGTTTTAAAGTGGGAGATAACCGTGTCATGGCAGAATATCTTCTGATTTGAGGGGATTTTTTTCTTCTACTGGTGGGAAGTGTTTGTGTAGTCTGTAAGAGTGGCCAATAACAATAAAAGTGTGTCGCACTGATGTGAGCACGTGAGTCACTGCATGTGTTCCTGCGAGTACGAGTACACAGGAGGATCATGAAGTGGTTTTTCACACTTATATTCGTGAATTAATATAAAAACATTTATTACATGTGATAATCTTATGCTAGCAAAGACATTTGCTTCACATAATTTAACAAGAGCTTCAGTAAGTCGGTTCATTTAAGTCAACTTTTTTGTATGTTCTTACATATACAAAGATAAAAGACAGCAACTAAAATCAACTTTACCAAGGTGCACTCTTGCACAGATGAGGGTTTAAACCCTCAACTCACCACTATGAACCTTTTTTAATATAATATAAAATATAAAAGCAGGATCTTAAGACTAGCTAAAGAGTCAGTGCTCTGGTTTTTAAGAAAAATTAGCAACCTGAGCCAGCTTCATGGATTTTTGCGAGTGAACAACAAAGAACCACAGCCAGGATTCATTAAGAGACAAACCTACAGTGAATAAGTGGAAGTTTATGCTGACATGAAGGAGTGTATGAGCCACAAAACCATGAGGTTTGAGCTGACCGAGCAGCTGAATGAGCAGCCAATGTCTTGCGAGTTAATTGATCGTTTTACCAGAGCAGGCGAACATAAACAAACATCACAGCTGAGTCACCTGGAGCAATGATGGTATTGACAGCAAGATCCTAAACGGTCCTACATGACAATAAAATCTAACAGGATTGGGCTGAAAGTAATTATTGAATGAATAAACTGAAACACTTCGCAAGTCTATTTAGAGCTTTTATTCCCATGTGCCTCTCTGGTTTCAATTAAGTTCAACTCAAACATTATTAAACTGCCCCTACTTTCTGCTTTTCACTCATCTCTCAATATAAATTCACAAAAAAGCTTAAAATTCAGGCTTCAGTTGTCCTGTGTGGTGCAGCAGGGGCAGCAGGTGGATGTATGGTTGCAAAATGTCCCAGACGTCAACGTCCTGGCTTCTAATAATCTACGTTTAGTGTGAGATACTGCAGCTTAGACCAGTTTCAGTTTATCAGATATTGGACGAAACATCACAATCCAGGTTAGATTATTTAAAGACACAAAACAGAGAAATAACCCTTTCGTAATCTAAGAATCTGGGCCTCTCCAAGAAGAGAGGCGGGGAGAACTGACTGAACATGCAAATAAACAAAAATAACATGAGTCATTTGATTCATATTACAAACCTCCACTGGCAGTAAAACATTAAAAACTAAATAGTTCCTTTAATTACAGATGAAAAATGAAAGCGACCTTTTGCAGATGAATTTCATGCTTCACGCTGTCTCCCAGCTAAAGCAGGTCTCTAATTCAAGTCTTGGCTGCAGCCTGGACTTTGGCCCAGTGTGTGTTTTGCCTGAGTACTTCAGTTTTTCTCCTGCATGTTTTGGCCATTCTCGATCAATCACAGGTATGTAAGTACTGAGTGCATGATTATCTTCGCTCGTTTCACCTTTTAGTGACTGACGATCTGCTCAGAGCTAACTTTGTTTTTATTAAAATGCTGTGACAGGTAACAGAGGACACAGTTAATGCATGGGTGCAGGAAAATGTCGCTCGCTGACACCTTACCAGAACTGTACAGGTGATTACAGGAATGAAGCTGTTTTGCACCTGGTTCAAGCACATGTCACAATAAGACGATTCAGCTCCAATCAATTGTGCACATGTACTGGAAACCAGCTGCTTCCCGGCTCACAGCGCTGTCGCTGCCAGTTCTTTCGGACTCACTTATGGGAAGTCTTGGCAAATCATTTAATCATTTAATCACCAAATATGACTCTGGTCCACCACCACACTTTCTCTGTTAATCACAGCTCAGTTAATAGCCTATTACACGCTCAGTAAGTTCCCATTGTTAAACTTAAGCACCATAAATCATTTCTTTCTAAATATTCTGACTTGGACACAGAGCCTCAGAGTGTTCTCATCGTTACGCTGCTTCTCAGAATACGAATAGTGCCTGAGTTTTTCTGAAAAGAGGACCAGAAAACCTGCAAGGAGCGACTCTGAATTTTCAGATATTTTGCCTTTTCATGTCTGGAGCGCTGCAGGTGGTAATAATTTCTGACCTTCCTGCTTACTTCGAGCTGCTTACAACCAGGGCTGAAAGTAAGGGGGTACGGTAGGGGTACAAGAGAGAGGAGCGGCTGTCTGCTGTAAAAATATCAACGGGTTCACTGTGCAGCCGTGAGTTCACCCACTAATCAGCCGTGACTGATTAGTTTTTCAAGAACAATCTAAAACAAGACTTAATCAGTTAATGAATACCTTTTTCCCATTTCATATTGTTTCTGAACTGTTCGTGCTTTGCTAGAGCAGGGCTGCAATATGTCGATTGCGGAAGGTTTTGAGTCGATCTCGGCATTAGGAGACAAACTGAACGCCGCCAGGAGGCTGAGACCAGCACGTCCTCCTCTGGCTCCTTATCAAAACGTTCGTAACTTTATTAAAGAACAACAAAAAAATCAACAAAACGTTTTCAATTTAATGACTCAACAACAATAATAATCTCAGTGATTATTGTTTCAACGAGGTGTTGCACAATTCTGCGCGTTTCGGTTCCATTACCAAAATAACTAGCAGAGCAGGAGTTTAAAATTAACTAAACAACCACCGCTGTGTTCAGGGAGGCTTATTAATGATCGCAAAATAAATATCAAGCCTGCAAACCTGATATTGTAACGGACTGAATGTTTTTAACGTAATCTCTGGTCGGCTTGAGGAGCTCAGGAGGTTGCCATGGCAACGGGTGTGCTTAAACGACAGAGAGAGAGACGGAGAGTAAAAATGTGCGAGTGGTTTAGAGTTGATCACCTGTTCAGGTTGTTTTACCTTTGTTTACCTTTGCCTTGGCGCTTCACAGCCGCTGTAGTTTCTGAACGTTCAATAAACGACAAACTTGGACTAATTATCTCGTTCTTTGTGAGTATATGTCATTTACAACAAACATCAAACACGGTAAATATGTTTCATTAAGTATTTAACAAACAAATGGCTTCTGCTGTGATAATTATGTGAAATTAAATTAATTGTCTAATATAAAAAATAGTTTGGTGCTGTCGGGCTCAGAGTCTAAGAGGCTTTCCCTTTATCAAACTTTTTTTTTTTGCCTCTTATTTAGTGGAAATATTGATGTTGATGATACTTTCTCTAAAATAATAACCTTTTTCAACCTTTATAGCTCCACTGTTGAAAATGAGGCTCTAACATTCACAGATGACAGTGAAATAAAATCCAGTCCAACATCTGGTTTGAGGTGATTCCTCTGGAACCTGTTGGATGATAAATATCCCAACTTCAGAAGATGTGCTATA